>NC_053028.1:169856818-170088456 GCF_003073215.2 Triticum urartu | reverse complement strand
ACATTCGCGGCTACAACAGGGATCCGAAGACATGGATCCTTGAGTGGATGACAGGTAATGTACACCATGAAGCTAAAGCCCAAGACATCATTGAGCTTACTGCCCTGCCCACTCCTGGCGAACATTATGAACCAGGTTGTCAGCTACACCAGAATGCGTTGGAAAGCATCTTCCAGAAGCCAGAGCCAAATATGAGACAAATGCTGAGCATGATGAAGCCACTTCCACAAGACGCTGACTATCCTAAGGAGTTCTTTGTTGAAGACCTAGAGTATCTGCCCCACACTATTTATCACATTATCAGGCGAACTCTCTGGCCGGTCAAAGGACATTCTCCTACAGTGAAGCTTGAAGGAGCAATGAAGACATTGGTCTTCTATATCTTCAATGGCATCAGCTTCAATGCTCAAGACTTCTTCATCAGACAATTGGATGCATCTGGCTCCAATATCTTTGGTCTGAAGTTCTATGCTCCATGGGTAATGCGCCTCATCAAGCTTCACTCTGCTATCAACTATCAGTCATCTGCTGTAACGCCCCGGACACACCCACCGGTGGTCGTTACTCATCCGGCCGGTCACCCATCCTGACACTACTCCAAGCTGAGCACACTTAACTTTGGAGTTCTGTCCGAATGGGCTCCCGGAAAAGAAGGAATTCCTTATTGATATGAGTAATCTATCATCCCTAATAAGCCAGGCCATCACATACACCCCCACTCAAAGGAACCGACGTCCTCATTGGGCCATAGGAATGTTCCCTCTTGGCACATACATGTGTGCTTCCAGTCCAATACATGTGCCATGTCGTGTGCCACGACGGGTCACAAACGTCATGAACAACATGACCACGCACCTGTCCGCAACCATCCGTGTAACCATGAGGGTCGGCTCTGATACCTACTTGTAACGCCCTAGACACACTCACCGGTGGTCGTTACTCCCGGCGGGATCTAGACTGGTCCACAGATCAATACTAGTCTTTTCTGCGCACTTTGTCCTCACTCATGCGCACCCGGGAGCAACTTCCCGGTCGGTCACCCATCCTGACACTACTCCAAGCTGAGCACACTTAACTTTGGAGTTCTGTCCGAATGGGCTCCCAGAAAAGAAGGAATTCCTTATTGATATGAGTAGTCTATCATCCCTAATAAGCCAAGCCATCACATCTGCGCACAATCACCTTATATTCTTGCCAGAGGTTGATCTGTCTGTCGAAGCCATTTACCTAGAGCCTGCAAAGGAGCCAATTTATCTTCACAATGTCGATCATCAAAGCTTCACCCAGCCCATTGAAGGAGTTTAGGCCGTTTCACGTGTTTATCCCTTGGCTGGCAATACACGTGCCCCTCGCGCCCAAACTGAAGCCACTGCAAGTACCATCGCCCAAAGGCCCCGGAAGCGATCTCGTGTTCTCAATGACCGAGAGCTTCTTGTCGCTCTACATCGGAAACAAGATAAGCATCATGACTGGCTTAAGCGCCAGATGCAAAGCCTCTTGGTGGATGTCAATCGCATTCGAAATCTTGCCACTAAGAATGCCTTTGTTACACATGAAACCCGTCGGAGGTCATGGAAGAGTTTGACGTTACTCAGTGCTGAAGCTGATCTTTAAGACGATGGCTTCACAAAGAGATTCAAGTTTGACTCAACTCCTCCAAGGAATGCTCACTTGCATCAGACTCCCTCACTCGAAGACTCTGACTATTCTTCCTCAGCTGCAACAGTTAATGCCAGAGTCATTGATGACCAAGATGATGCTACTTCACCACCTCCAACTTCGGCGCGTATCGACACTGCACCAAGTTTGTCTGCACCACCAAACCTCAACGACGACCCTGCTGCATCGCCTACTCCACATGGGAACGAGTACCAAGCTGTATGTCTTCAAACCTTTTTGGTCATTACTGACAAAAGGGGGAGAAGCATATGAGTTGATAGTCTTCAAGCGAGTCCATATGGGTGGTTGCTATACTTTTGCTACACTTTCCTAGTGCTTACAACTCTCGCTTTTGATACATTTGGTTCTTTTGAGTTGTAACACTTAAACTTGATGGTCGTCTGCTACCTTTTCGTCAACTATGTGATGCGATGATAAATTCTGCATGTGCGATGATAAATCCCGCATGAAGTCATTTTGCAGACGTCCATTTTTCATTATGCATGTCATTATCTTCGTTATATCCTTTCATGCATGATGAATTGTCTTCATAAGTATAAGAGGAGCTCCGCAAATACATCCTGCCATGTGCATTTGCATTCAAAAGCTAAATACTTATATGCACATCTTCAGGGGGAGCCTTTCTGCTACTTACGAAGACAATACCTCAATCCTTCACAATTTCACATACTTTTATCCTCGTTGAAAACTTCAACCAGTTTGTCATCAATCACCAAAAAGGGGGAGATTGTAAGTGCATCTAGTGCCACCCCTAGTTGGTTTTGGAGTATTGACAACAAACCTGGTTGAGGGACTAATGTGTTTGTGAGAATTGCAGGATAACACAGGTAGTAGTCCCTCATTGATTCGGTTTGCCTACCGGAGATGACCCCTAAAAATGTGTGAAGACATTAAAGGCCATGGTGATATGTGAAGATATTCACAGTGAAGACTATGACATGAGAAGACATCGCATGAAGACTTTGGAGCGCGAAGACAGAGCTGTTTCTTAGTTTCATTTTCTTCTTTGTTGAGTCATAGGAACCACCATACTGTTAAGTGGGGTCCAAGTGAACATAGTCAGAATGAATAAAGTGATGCTCAACCAAAATCCTATGTCTTCGAGCGAAGACAATGAGAGGAAAACTTATCCAGAGCTGGATAAGTCAGCTTTACTTGTAGCCCAAGTAAAGTTGCCATGTGTGTTTGAAATCTGACCGTTGGAACACGTGTCAGTTCCTTAGTGACCCAGGGTCATTTTGAACAAATCAGGTCGGGTTGCCTAGTGTCTATAAATAGCCCACCCCTACACCATAAATTGGTGGCTGCTCAGAGTTAGTACACGGCTTTTGTCATTTGAGAGCAACCCACCTTGAAACCTTTGAGAGAGAAATCCTTGCGAGGACAAAGCCCTAAAACACCCAGAACCAAAGAGTGTTAGGCATCACTGAAGTCTTCCTGTCTGTGTGATCTGAAGACTTGTTACACTTGAGGACTGTGAATCCTCCAGCCGGTTAGGCGTCGCGTTCTGAGCATCCAAGAGTAATTGTGGATCGCTGGTGACTGAAGTCTGTGAAGGTTTGGAAGTCTACCTTGAAGACTTACCAGAGTGATTGAGCGAGGACTGGGTGTCCTTAGCTCAAGGGGAATAAGGTGAAGACACGGTCTTCTGAGTTAAATCTCAGCCTCCCTAACCAGATGTACAGTTGTCACAGCAACTAGAACTGGTCCAACAAATCATTGTCTTCAACAAGCAACTGGTTCTATCCTTCCCATCTCTTTATTTACAGTTGGTCCTTGTGAAGTCATTGCATGTTTGCATTATCCATTTGTCTTCATTGTGTGACTGTTTGTTCTGATTGGTTTCATACTATCTTCCATCCTGATCCGTACTGCCTAGCTGCTATCAGTCTTCGTGCTCTCACTTCATTGAATACTTGACTATGGCTTGTCTAGTGTAGTCTACCTTCCGCTGCATGGTTATAGGCTCATTTCCATCGTTTGTCTTCGAAACTCCCATGTTTTGAAGACTTTCATAAAAATCGCCTATTCACCCCCCTCTAGTCGATAACTAGCACTTTCAGGAGGCCTCACCAACTTCCTCCACGAACAGCGTGAACAACATGTATCTCATTCTGCCGGAGGCCATTCATGCCTACCGGAGCCTGACATCAGCTCTAGAGCCCGAGCCGGAGCCACCACTTGATCCTCACCGTCAGTCTATTTATCAGTGGGATCCGGAGGAGATCGCCAACTAGTGGCATCCTGAGGATCCTCCTCAGTACATCGGAGAGGGCACCTTTGATCCGTAGGCATAGACCAACTTAGGCCAAAAGCCTAAGCTAGGGGGAGTACGTATTTCTCACCGACATTACATTCATGTTCACACACTCATTCTAGTTGTTGGTGCTCATACTTTTTCATTGTATTATCCATGCTAGTTTATTTTCTTTTTAAGACTTCTTCTTGTGTGTTTGAAAAACCTTAATAAAAATCAAAAAAATTAGTTGTAGCCTTTAGCTAGTTTACTTTCCATGCCTGTAGTAGTAGTAACTAAAAAGAAAACCCAAAAAGATTTCTCATTCTTCTTTTGCTTGCTGGGAGCTTTCCCATGTAAATAGTTTTATTTCTTTCCTTTGGGGGTCAAGAGGAGAAGACCTTGATGAAAATGTTGAGTGGCTCTGATATGCATTATTGTTGATCTAACAAAGAGCCCATATTACCTTGTCTTCTCCCTTGAATTGAATGCTTGTAGATTCCAGCTTAGTCCAATGCACGTGCGCTATTATTATTATCCACACTATTCGGTTGTGCAAGTGAAAGACAATAATGACGATATATGATGGACTGATTGAGATGAGAAAAGCTAGTATGAACTCGACCTCTCTTGTTTTTGTAAATATGATTAGTTCATCGTTCCTGATTCAGCCTATTGTGAATGAAACATGTTTGCAATGAAAATTAGAGATTATAGTTGCTCATGCCATGCTTAAGTAGCTAGGAGTTTATAATGGTTTACCTTGCGTTCTAACATGCTATTAAAATGGTTGTGATGTGGTATGATAGGGTGGTATCCTCCTTTGAACGATTCGAGTGGCTTGACTTGGCACATGCTCATGCATGTAGTTGAAACAAAATCAACATAGCCTCCACGATATTTATGTTCATGGTGAATTATATCCTACTCATGATTGCATCCAGTGTTGATTTATTTAATGCATGTTCATGACTGTTGTCGCTCTCTAGCTGGTCGCTTCCCAGTCTCTTTCTAGCCTTCACTTGTACTAAGCGGGAATACTGCTTGTACACCCAATTCCATAAACCCCAAAGTTATCCCATATGAGTCCACCATACCTTCCTATATGTGGTATCTACCTGCCGTTCCAAGTAAATTTGTATGTGCCAAACTCCAAACCTTCAAATGAAATTCTGTTTTGTATGCTCGAATAGCTCATGTATCAACTAGGGCTGTCTATATCTTCCATGCTAGGAGGGTTATTCTCAAGAGGAGTGGACTCCGCTCCTCATTCACGAGAAAATGGATGGTAACTGGGATGACCAGTCCCATGCTCAAATCAAATCAAAGTAATTGCAAACAAAACTCCCCTAGGATTGTTGTTAGTTGGAGGCACCCGTTGTTTTGGGCAAGCCATGGATTGATGTTTGTTGGTGGTAGGGGGAGTATAAACTTTACCCTTCTGCTTGGGAACTGCCTATAATGTGTGTAGCATGGACGATATCGAGATCTCTCAGTTGTTATGTTGACAATGAAAGTATACCACTCAAAATATTATTCATCTCTATTTCAGAATCGAGCTCTGGCACCTCTACAAATCCCTGCTTCCCTCTGCGAAGGGCCTATCTATTTACTTTTATGTTGAGTCATCATCCTCTTATTAAAAAGCACCAGTTGGAGAGCACCACTGTCATTTGCATGTATTATTATTAGTTTACATTGAGTATGACTGTGACTGGATCTCTTTTACCATGAATTACAATTTCCAGTCAGCCCTTGATCTTCAGGGGTGCTCTGCATTTATGTTTTGCGGTCTCAAAAAGGGCTAGCGAGATACCATCTTGTTATATCATATTATGATTGTTTTGAGAGATTTATTATTACTGCTCGCTAGTTGATTATGCCATTGATATGAGTAAACATGAGACCTAAATGTTATTGTGAATATGGTCAGTTCATAATCTTTGCTGAAAACTTGAATGTTGGCTTTACATATTTACAACAACAAGAGCAAACAGAGTTTGTAAAAGTTTTTTCTTTATCACTTTCAGTTTATCAACTGAATTGCTTGAGGACAAGCAAAGGTTTAAGCTTGGGGGAGTTGATACATCTCCATCGTATCTACTTTTCCAAACACTTTTGCCCTTGTTTTGGACTCTAACTTGCATGATTTGAATGGAACTAACCCGGACTGACGTTGTTTTCAGCAGAATTGCCATGGTGTTATTTTTGTGTAGAAATAAAAGTTCTCGGAATGACCTGAAAATCAACGGAGAATGTTTTTGGAATATATAAAAATATTGGCGAAAGAATCAAGGCCAGGGGGCCCACACCCTGTCCACGAGGGTGGGGGCGCGCCTACCCCCTTGGGCGCGCCCCCTGCCTCGTGGCCCCCTGGTGCTCCACCGGCCTCAACTCCAACTCTATATATTCACGTTCGGGGAGAAAAACATCAGAGAGAAGGATTCATTGCGTTTTACGATACGGAGCCGCCACCAAGCCCTAATCTCTCTCGGGAGGGCTGATCTGGAGTCCGTTCGGGGCTCTGGAGAGGGCAATCCGTCGCCATCGTCATCATCAACCTTCCTCCATCACCAATTTCATGATGCTCACCGCCATGCGTGAGTAATTCCATCGTAGGCTTGGTGGACGGTGATGGGTTGGATGAGATTTATCATGTAATCGAGTTAGTTCTGTTAGGGTTTGATCCCTAGTATCCATTACGTTCTGAGATTGATGTTGCTATGAGTTTGCTATGCTTAATGCTTGTCACTAGGGCCCGAGTGCCATGATTTCAGATCTGAACATAATATGTTTTCATGAATGTATGTGAGTTCTTGATCCTATCTTGCAAGTCTATAGTCACCTATTATGTGTTATGATCCGCTAACCCCAAAGTGACAATAATCGGGATACTTACCGGTGATGACCGTGGTTTGAGGAGTTCATGTATTCACTAAGTGTTAATGCTTTGGTCCGGTACTCTATTAAAAGGAGGCCTTAATATCCCTTAGTTTCCAATAGGACCCCGCTGCCACGGGAGGGTAGGATAAAAGATGTCATGAAAGTTCTTTTCCATAAGCACGTATGACTATATTCGGAATACATGCCTAAGTTACATTGATGAACTAGAGCTAGTTCTGTGTCACCCTATGTTATAACTATTGCATGAGGAATCGGATCCGACATAATTATCCATCACTGATCCATTGCCTACGTGTGACGCCCCAAGACCGGAGCCGGAGCTTCAGATGCCTTCCATGTTTTCCGAGTTTCGTCGGGTGATTTCTTTTGTCTGTTGCATTCACCTTTGCATCTTGGGCATTGCATCATGTCATCATGCCTTCATGCCATTTCATTTTTTTAAACTCAACCAAACAAAATGCATAGATCTTTGATATATTTAAATTGAGGGAACTCACATGGTGATTTCTCTTTATAACATATATCCTCCCAATATTATTAGGGAGCTATAAAAAAATATATTCCATTATTCTGGAATTTACCGGAACACACGTGCATGTTAAATCCCTTCCTTTCCTTCTTCAAGTTTTGACTCTCTAACTTCGCCTAATTATTTTCCCATCTATCGAGGCTCTTTCTTTAATCTCAACATTTTTGAGCACCTGTGAAACCTAGCCCCAATTCAAACCCATTTGAATGATATTCAAAATAGTTTGAATTTAAATCTCGCATTCGTGCCAACTTCTTTCTTCTTGGATCAAGCTCGGTTTTGTGGGCCGGAAAATTATCCGCGTGTCCTACTTATTCCCCAATACCTCCTTTCTTCTCTGTTTCTTCTTTGTTATTTTCTATTTATAGTAATAAGAGAGGGAGGAGTTCAGCCGAAAAGGCCTCCTGGCCTTTTTCCCTCCCTGCAGTCATCTAGGCTGGCCCAGTTCCCAGCCCTCTAGGCCCAGCCGGCTCCCGAAACCTAGCGTCATCCCCTCTCGACCCATCTCCCCTGCCTCCTTCCTCCTAGAGCCGCAACATTCCTCTCCCGATCCCCATCTCTTTCCCTGGAGCGTCGTCGAGCCTTCGTCCCTCTCCCTCGCGCCTCCTTCTCCTCCGCGTCGGCGACCTCCTGCTGCCTCCTCCACCACCAGATCAGGCCAGCTCCACCGCCCTGCCCGTTCCCGGCCGAACCTCGTTGACAGGACCCCGTCCCCGCCTCTGGTTCCTCCACCATCGCGCCTCATGCTTGCCTCCTCTACCGACTGCGCCGGCCACCGGAGCCGTCGACAGCCGAAGCCCGGCCATGTCGCAACCCCTGCTGCCGGCGACCTCGCCTGGACCCGTCAAGCTCTGCCGCCCAACCTGCATCCTGCAGCTCACCGGAGTCCCTCTGCTTCTCCCCTGTGTCAAGTTTTGCTGCTGAGTCGCTGTCTGCATCCATTATGGCCTCGCCTCTGCTCGAAGCAGATGAACAGCAGCGTCCGCCGCGCGCTTCCTTTGCATCGTCACACCCGCGCCAAGTCACATCTCCGCCCTGCATCCAGCCGCCTTCCTGCACACGCGTGCCCGCTGCTGGTCTCGTGCCAGTGCCCTCCTCCTCACGGCCATGGTGTCCGTCGTGGCTGTATAGTGCTAGCACCTTGCTACCGCTTCGCCGCCCGCCTCCCTTCATTGACCACCAAGACCCAAGGCCTTTTGTGTTCCTTCGTTTGGAGGCGTCAAGTTTCTCTACTAACCATGAACGGCTACGTGGATTCGCCAAGTACACCACCGGTAAGACCACACGGATGCTCGGACGAGTACTGAACGAAATGCTTAGTACCAGGTCAATGACGATCGCCAAGTTCGTCTTCTGCCATCCCTGAAATCGCCAGGTACCATGACGCCAAGTACCCCTTCGGAACGCCAAGGTGGATCTCTATCGTTGACGAGGTTCTGATAAGACCGTCAAGTGAACGACTACTTCCGCGATGATACGAGAACAACTACCATCGACGTACATTTTGCCAAGTACCACTACCGTCGACCCTCGAAGACTCCGTGAACGTCGAGTTCCTCGTTGTGACCCTGAACACCTACGGAGTGTGTACAACTATGAAACGAGAACAACTACTTCCACTACGAACGTCCCGAGAATGTCTACTTCCTCTACTTTGCACCGAAAGAGAACCGTGTCGTTTGCACGCTTCAAAGGTATAACCCCGAGACGACCGTCTGAGAACGAATGCTTGTGATGTGCTGTATGAGATGCATGTGTTTGCTCCATGTCCGAATTGATCCTTGCACGTTCCTCGTTTCCTTGCCACCGTCATGTGGGACACCCGGTTACCGGTATCACCCCACCATCTTTTGACACACTCACACCCACTTCCTTTTGCACCGGTATCTTCGTGAGCTACCGGATCATCGGAATGTTGCCATGGCACCGTTTTCGTTATCGTTGCCGTGGCACCCCTTTCGTTTCCGCCACGAAGACAAATGCTTCATATGCTCTTATCAACATTTTCATAAAACTTGCATAAACTTGCACATGTCATCCGCATCATGATAATAACATTTAAAATGTTTAAAGTTGTTGTTTGCATTAAATTGCTAAATGCATATGGGGATTCTCCGGAATTACTGTTGTTTGTTGTTTCCGGTCCCATTTAAATTGCTTAGATAGTGTGGTTTAATTGTGCTTCACCCCTTGCCATGTTAACAACATTTAATATTGTTGGGTACATAAACGAGAGAGAACTAAATAATCGAATGTGGATGCTCCGTCAATATGCAACTCGTTGCATATTGGGCTCCACTTAACTTGTAGTTTTGTTTGTGCACTTTGCCATGCCATGCGTATTTAAACTGGACATGCATCATACTTGTTTGCGCATCATGCCATGCTTATGTGATGTTTGTTTACTATGTTGTTTGCTCCTTTCCGGGTTGCTTCTCTCGTTAGCTTCGGTTTCGTTCCGGAGTTGTGAGGATTCGTTCGACTAGGTCCGTTTGTCTTCTTCATGGACTCGTTCTTCTTCCTTGCGGGATCTCAGGCAAGATGACCATACCCTCGAAATCACTTCTATCTTTGCTTGCTAGTTGTTTGCTCTATTGCTATGCCGCGATACCTACCACTTGCTATATCATGCCTCTCATTTTGCCATGTCAAGCCTCTAACCCACCTTTCCTAGCAAACCGTTGTTTGGCTATGTTACCGCCTTGCTCAACCCCTCTTATAGCGTTGCTAGTTGCAGGTGAAGATGAAGTTTGTTCCTTGTTGGAACATGGTTGTTGTTGGGATATCATTATTATATCGTGTTTACTTTAATGCATCTATATACTTGGTAAAGGGTGGAAGGCTCGGCCTTATGCCTGGTGTTTTTTTCCACTCTTGCCGCCCTAGTTTCCGTCATACCGGTGTTATGTTCCTTGATTTTGTGTCCCTTACGCGGTTGGGTTTTATGGGAACCCCTTGGCAGTTCGCTTTGAATAAAACTCCTCCAGCAAGGCCCAACCTTGGTTTTACCATTTGCCTCACCACCACCTACTTTTCCCTTGGGAGTCGCGCTCCCGAGGGTCATCTTTATTTTAAGCCCCCCCGGGCCAGTGCTTATCTAAGTGTTGGTCCGAATCGAGTAGACTGCAGGGCTACCTCAGGGAAACTTGAGGTTTGGTTTTACTCGTAGGATGTCTCATCCGGTGTTGCCCTGAGAACGAGATATGTGCAGCTCCTATCGGGATGTCGGCGCATCGGGCGGTCTTGCTGGTCTTGTTTTACCATTGTCGAAATGTCTTGTAACCGGGATTCAGAGTTTGTTCGGGTCTTCTAAGGAGAAGGAATATCATTCGTTGACCGTGAGACCTTGTGATGGGCTAAGTTGGGACACCCCTGCAGGGTTCGAACTTTCGAAAGCCGTGCCCGCGGTTATGTGGCAGATGGGAATTTGTTAATGTCCGGTTCTAGAGAACTTGACACTTAACTTAATTAAAATGAATCAACTGCGTGTGTAGCCGTGATGGTCTCTTCTCGGCGGAGTCCGGGAAGTGAACACGGTTCTTCTGTTATGCTTGAACGTAAGTAGTTTCAGGATCACTTCTAGTTTCTTGGCCCTGCATTGCCTCTCTTCTTGCTCTCATTTGCGTATGTTCGCCACCATATATGCTAGTGCTTGCTGCAGCTCTGCTACCTCTTGAGCACTGCGTTGGATTTCCCCAAAGAGGAGAGGATGATGCAGCAAAGTAGTGTAAGTATTTCCCTCAGTTTTTGAGAACCAAGGTATCAATCCAGTAGGAGGCTACGCGCGAGTCCCTCGTACCTACACAAAAACAATAGCTCAACACAACCAACGCGCTTAGGGGTTGTCAATCCCTTCACGGTCACTTACGAAAGTGAGATCTGATAGAGATGATAAATAATATTTTTGGTGTTTTTGGTAGAGAGATGCAAAGTAAAAGCAAAGCAATAATAAAGTGATGGAGATTGATATGATGAGGAAGAGACCCGGGGGCCATAGGTTTCACTAGTGGCTTCTCTCAAGAGCATAAGTATTCTACGGTGGGTGAACAAATTACTGTTGAGCAATTGACAGAATTGAGCATAGTTATGAGAATATCTAGGTATGATCATGTATATAGGCATCACGTCCAAGACAAGTAGAGCGACTCCTGCCTGCATCTACTACTATTACTCCACTCATCGACCGCTATCCAGCATGCATCTAGAGTATTAAGTTAAAAACAGAGTAACGCCTTAAGCAAGATGACATGATGTAGAGGGATAGTTTCATGCAATATGATAAAAAAACCATCTTGTTATCCTTGATGGTAATGATACAAGACGCGCCTTGTTGCCCCTTCTATCACTGGGAAAGGACACCACAAGATCGAACCCAAAGCTAAGCACCTCTCCCATGAAAAGAACAACCTATCTAGTAGGCCAAACCAAACTGATAATTCGAAGAGACTTGCAAAGATAACCAATCATACATAAAAGAATTCAGAGAAGATTCAAATATTATTCATAGATAGACTTGATCATAAACCAACAATTCATCGGTCTCAACAAACACACCGCAAAAAGAAGATTACATCGAATAGATCTCCACGATAGAGGGGGAGAACATTGTATTGAGATCCAAAAAGAGAGAATAAGCCATCTAGCTACTAACTATGGACCCGTAGGTCTGAGGTAAACTACTCTCACTTCATCGGAGGGGCTATGGTGTTGATGTAGAAGCCCTCCGTGATCGATGCCTCCTCCGGCGGAGCTCCGGAACAGGCCCCAAGATGGGATCTCGTGGATACAGAAAGTTGCGGTGGTGGAATTAGGTTTTTGGCTCCGTTTCTGATCGTTTGGGGGTACGTGGATATATATAGGAGGAAGAAGTATGTCGGTGGAGCAACAGGGGGGCCACAAGGGTGGGGGCGTGCCTGGTAGGGTAGGGCGCGCCCCCTACCTCGTGGCCTCTTGTTACGTGCCTTGATGTAGGGTCCAAGTCTCCTGAGTTGTATTCGGTGAGAAAATCACGTTCCCGAAGGTTTCATTCCGTTTGGACTCCGTTTGATATTCCTTTTCTTTGAAACCCTAAAACAGGCAAAAAACAGCAATTCCGGGTTGGGCCTCCGGTTAATAGGTTAGTCCCAAAAATAATATAAAAGTGGATAATAAAGCCCAATAATGTCCAAAACAGTAGATAATATAGCATGGAGCAATCAAAAATTATAGATACGTTGGAGACGTATCAAGCATCCCCAAGCTTAATTCTTGCTCGTCCTTGAGTAGGTAAATGATAAAAACGGAATTTTTGATGCGGAGTGCTACTTGGCATAATTTCAATGTAAATCTTCTTAATTGTGGTATGAATATTCAAATTCAAAAGATTCAAGACAAAAGTTCATGTTGACATAAAAATAGTAATACTTCAAGCATACTAACAAAGCAATTATGTCTTCTCAAAATAACATGGCTAAAGAAAGTTATCCCTACAAAATCATATAGTCTGGCTATGCTCTATCTTCACCGCAAAAGTATTTAAATCATGCACAACCCCGATGACAAGCCAAGCAATTGTTTCATACTTTTGACACTTTCAAAACTTTTTCGATCTTCACGCAATACATGAGCGCCATGGATATAGCATTATATGTGGAATAGAATGGTGGTTGTGGAGAAGACAAAAGGAGGGGAAGATAGTCTCACATCAACTAGGCGTATCAACGAGCTATGGAGATGCCCGTCAATAGATATCAATGTGAGTGAGTAGGGATTGCCATGCAACGGATGCACTAGAGCTATAAGTATATGAAAGCTGAACAAAAGAAACTAAGTGGGTGTGCATCCAACTCGCTTGCTCACGAAGACCTAGGGCATTTTGAGGAAGCCCATCATTGAATATACAAGACAAGTTCTATAATGAAAAAATCCCACTAGTATATGAAAGTGACAGAATGAGAGACTCTCTACAATGAAGATCATGGTGCTACTTTGAAGCACAAGTGTGGTAAAAGGATAGTAACATTGTCCCTTCTCTCTTTTTCTCTAATTTTTTTGTTTGGGCCTTCTCTTTTTTTATGGCCTCTTTTTTCGTCTGGAGTCTCATCCCGATTTGTGGGGGAATCATAGTCTCCATCATCCTTTCCTCACTTGGGACAATGCTCTAAAAATGATGATCATCACACTTCTTTTTTTTCTTACAACTCAACAATTACAACTCAATACTTAGAACAAAATATGACTCTATATGAATGGCTCCGCGGTGTACCGGGATATGCAATGAATCAAGAGTGACATGTATGAAAGAATTATGAACGGTGGCTTTGCCACAAATACGATGTCAACTACATGACCATACTAGCAATATGACAATGATGGAGTGTGTCATAATGAACGGAACGGTGGAAAGTTGCATGGCAATATATCTCGGAATGGCTATGGAAATGCCATGATAGGTAGGTATGGTGGCTGTTTTGAGGAAGGTATTTGGTGGGTGTATGATACTGGCGAAAAGTGTGCGGTATTAGAGAGGCTGGCAATGGTGGAAGGAAGGAAAGTGTGTATAATCCATGGACTCAACATTAGTCATAAAGAACTCATATACTTATTGCAAAAATCTAGAAGTTATCAAAGCAAAGTATTACGCGCATGCTCCTAGGGGGATAGATTGGTAGGAAAAAACCATCGCTCGTCCCCGACCGCCACTCATAAGGAAGACAATCAATAAATAAATCATGCTCCGACTTCATCACATAACGGTTCACCATACGTGCATGCTACGGGAATCACAAACTTTAACACAAGCATTTCTCAAATTCACAACTACTCAACTAGCATGACTCTAATATCACCATCCTCATATCTCAAAACAATTATCAAGCATCAATTTTTTTCTTAGTATTCAACGCACTCAAAAGAAAGTTTTAAAAATCTTTAATACCAAGCATATTATTATTAAGCAAATTACCATGCTATTATGACTCTCAAAATAATCTAAGTGAAGCATGAGAGATCAATAGTTTCTATAAAACAAATCCACCACCGTGCTCTAAAAGATATAAGTGAAGCACTAGAGCAAAATTATATAACTCAAAAGATATAAGTGAAGCACATAGAGTATTCTATCAAATTCCAAATTATGTATGGCTCTCTCAAAAGGTGTGTACAGAAAGGATGATTGTGGTAGACTAACAAGCAAAGACTCACATTATAAAAGACGCTCCAAGCAAAACACATATCATGTGGTGAATAAAAATATAGCTCCAAGTAAAGTTACCGATAGAAGTAGACGAAAGAGGGGATGCCTTCCGGGGCATCCCCAAGCTTTGGCTTTTAGGTGTCCTTAGATTATCTTGGGGTGCCATGGTCATCCCCAAGCTTAGGCTCTTGCCACTCCTTGTTCCATAATCCATCAAATCTTTACCCAAAACTTGAAAACTTCACAACACAAAACTTAAAGTAGAAAATCTCGTGAGCTCCGTTAGCGAAAGAAAACAAAAGACCACTTCAAGGTACTGTAATAAACTCATTATTTATTTATATGGGTGTTATACCTACTGTATTCCAACTTCTCTATGGTTCATAAACTATTTTACCAGCCATAGATTCATCAAAATAAGCAAACAACACACGAAAAACAGAACAGTCTGTAGTAATCTGTAGCTAGCGCAAGATCTGGAACCCCAAAAATTCTAAAATAAATTGCTGGACGTGAGGAATTTATATATTAATCATCTGAAAAAATAATTAACTAAATAGAACTTTCCAAATAAAAATGACAGCAGTTCTCGTGAGCGCTAAAGTTTGCTGTTTTTTGAAAGCAAGTTCAACAAGACTTTCCCCAAGTCTTCCCAACGGTTTTACTTGGCACAAACACTAATTAAACACAAAAAACACAACCAAAACAGAGGCTAAATAATTTATTTATTACTAAGCAGAAGCAAAAAAGCAAGGAATAAAAATAAAATTGGGTTGCCTCCCAACAAGCGCTATCGTTTAACGCCCCTAGCTAGGCATAACAAGCAAGAATAGATCTAGGTATTGCCATTTTTGGTAGGCAATCCATAAGTGGCTCTCATGATAGATTCATATGGTAATTTTATTTTCTTTCTAGGGAAGTTTTCCATGCCCTTTTTAATGGAAATTGAAATCTAATATTCCCTTCCTTCATATCAATAATTGCACCAACCGTTCTAAGGAAAGGTCTACCGAGAATAATAGGGCAAGAAGGATTGCAATCTGTATCAAGAACGATAAAATATACGGGCACATAATTCCTATTTGCAACAATAAGAACATCATTAATTCTTCCTATAGGTTTCTTAATAGTGGAATCCGCAAGATGCAAGTTTAGAGAGCAATCATCAAAATTACGGAAATCTAGCAAATCACACAAAGTTTTGGGAATAGTGGAGACACTAGCACCCAAATCACACAAAGCATAAAACTCATAATATTTAATTTTAATTTTAATAGTTGGTTCCCACTCATCGTAAAGTTTTCTAGGGATAGAAACTTCCAATTCAAGTTTTTCTTCATAAGATTGCATCAAGGCATCAACGATATGTTTAGTAAACGCTTTATTTTGACTATAAGCATGAGGAGAATTTAGCACGGATTGCAACAAGGAAATACAATCAATCAAAGAGCAATTTTCATAGTTAAATTCCTTGAAATCCATAATAGTGGCTTTAGCAACATCTAGGGTTTTAATTTCTTCAATCCCACTTTTATCAAATTTAGCATCAAGATCAAAAGATTCAGAATTATTGGAACGCCTTCTAGGTAAAGGTGGATCATATTCAGTCCCATCATTATCAAGATTCATATTGCAAAACAAAGATTTAAAAGGGTACACATCAATAACTTTTAGATATTCATCATTATTTTCATAGGAATCTGGTTTAGCAGCCATCTTATTGACTAAGGTAGCTTGCATATCCGAGATTTCAGCAGTTAATTTTTCAAGACGAGCAATTTGAGATCTTATACCGTCAAATTCTTTAGACATATCATCGAGCTCTTTATTCATATAATTCATGAAACTTTTTTGTTCCTTAAGTTCATTTCTAAAGAAATTATTATGCTCAAATTGCAAAACCATAAACTTCCTGATGTTGTTTTCGATCTCCTCTAACCTTTTAAGGTGAAGATCACCAAATCTAGGTTGAGCCATCGTGACAAACAAGCAAACTAACACACAAGCAAACAATAAGGCAAACGGGCAGAAGAGGCAAATAGAGAAAGAGAGGGTGGATAAAACGGCAAGGGTGAATTGGGGGGGAGAGGAAAACGAGAGGCAGATGGCAAATAATGTAATGTAGGATATAGGGATTGTGATGGGTACTTGGTATGTTGACTTTTGCATAGACTCCCCAGCAATGGCGCCAGAAATTCTTCTTGCTAACTCTTAAGCATTGCGTTGGATTTCCCCGAAGAGGAGAGGATGATGCAGCAAAGTAGCATAAGTATTTCCCTCAGTTTTTGATAACCAAGGTATCAATCCAGTAGGAGGCTACGCGCGAGTCCCTCGTACCTACACAAAAACAATAGCTCAACGCAACCAACGCGCTTAGGGGTTGTCAATCCCTTCACGGTCACTTACGAAAGTGAGATCTGATAGAGATGATAAATAATATTTTTGGTATTTTTGGTATAGAGATGCAAAGTAAAAAAGTAAAAGCAAAGTAAAAGCAAAGCAATAATAAAGTGATGGAGATTGATATGATGAGAAAGAGACCCGGGGGCCATAGGTTTCACTAGTGGCTTCTCTCAAGAGCATAAGTATTCTACGGTGGGTGAACAAATTACTGTTGAGCAATTGACAGAATTGAGCATAGTTATGAGAATATCTAGGTATGATCATGTATATAGGAATCACATCCGAGACAAGTAGACCGACTCCTGCCTGCATCTACTACTATTACTCCACTCATCAACCGCTATCCAGCATGCATCTAGAGTATCAAGTTAAAAACAGAGTAACGCCTTAAGCAACATGACATGATGTAGAGGGATAGTTTCATGCAATATGATAAAAAAACCCATCTTGTTATCCTCGATGGCAACGATACAATACGTGCCTTGTTGCCCCTTCTGTCACTGGGAAAGGACACCACAAGATCGAACCCAAAGCTAAGCACTTCTCCCATGGCAAGAACAACCAATCTAGTAGGCCAAACCAAACTGATAATTCGAAGAGACTTGCAAAGATAACCAATCATACATAAAAGAATTCAGAGAAGATTCAAATATTATTCATAGATAGACTTGATCATAAACCCACAATTCATCGATCTCAACAAACACACCGCAAAAATAAGATTACATCGAATAGATCTCCACGAGAGAGGGGGAGAACATTGTATTGAGATCCAAAAAGAGAGAAGAAGCCATCTAGCTACTAACTATGGACCCATAGGCCTGAGGTAAACTACTCTCACTTCATCGGAGGGGCTATGGTGTTGATGTAGAAGCCCTCCGTGATCGATGCCCCCTCCGGCGGAGCTCCGGAACAGGCCCCAAGATGGGATCTCGTGGATACAGAAAGTTGCGGCGGTGGAATTAGGTTTTTGGCTCTGTTTCTGATCATTTGGGGGTACGTGGATATATATACGAGGAAGAAGTACGTCGGTGGAGCAAAAGGGGGCCCACGAGGGTGGGGGCGCACCTGGTATGGTAGGGTGCGCCCCCGTACCTCGTGGCCTCCTGTTACGTGCCTTGACGTAGGGTCCAAGTCTCCTGAGTTGTATTCGGTGAGAAAATCATGTTCCCGAAGATTTCATTCCGTTTGGACTTCGTTTGATATTCCTTTTCTTCGAAACCCTAAAACAGGCAAAAAACAGCAATTCCGGGCTGGGCCTCCGGTTAATAGGTTAGTCCCAGAAATAATATAAAAGTGGATAATAAAGCCCAATAATGTCCAAAACAGTAGATAATATAGCATGGAGCAATCAAAAATTATAGATACGTTGGAGACATATCAAGCTCCACCTCACTACCCTTTCCTACCCATAAGCTTAAATAGTCTTGATCTCACGGGTGTGAGATTGCTGAGTCCTCGTGGCTCACAGATACTTCCAAACAGTTGCAGGTGCCGATGATTCCAGTGCAGGTGACGCAACTGAGCTCAAGTGGGAGCTCGATGAAGATCGTGTTCGTTGTGTTGTTTCGTTTCCTGTTGATTAGTAGTGGAGCCCAGTTGGGACGATCGGGGATCTAGCAATTGGGGTTGTCTTTTCTTTATTTTGGTTCTGTAGTCGGACCTTGATTGTATTCTCGATGATGTATGATATTTATGTATCGTGTGAAGTGGCGATTGTAAGCCAACTCTTTCTCCCTTTCTTATTCACTACATGGGATGTGTAAAGATTACCCCTCTTGCGACATGCCTACCATGCGGTTATGCCTCTAAGTCGTGCTCCGACACGTGGGAGATATAGCCGCATCGTGGGTGTTACAAGTTGGTATCAGAGCCTTCCCCGACTTAGGAGCCCCCTGCTTGATCGAATCACTGACGTTGTTGAGTCTAGAACAAAATGTTTTGAGTCTTAGGATTATATATATCAAAGAGTAGGATTCTTTTTACTCCCCAGTCCCTTCGTCGCTCTGGTGAGGCCTCCTGACGTAGAGTTTTGACTCTTCTCTCCTCAAATTTCATGAATTTTTTTAGGATCACGCGGGTATCTTGGAATCGTTCCGATGGTTTTGTGATGTGAACATTGTTCTTGGTGCCTCCTGACATTTAGGGGTTGTGGCAGTGTCCCGGGGAGTTGAGCTCCGAGGTGTTGTCATCACAATTTTATCATTGCAGTTCTGGAATACCTGAGTTCGCCGACATTGAAAATCTCTTTTATGCAGTTGTTGGTCAGATAGCCTCGACGCCACCCAGTACTAGGGCGGGAGTTCGGGAGTATTGCCATAACTTGTATAACATACGCCTTTCGAAGGTTGAGGTACACGATTTCCGAAGGTTTCTTGGTTATGTGTTGAAGGATGGATACAGCTGGATGTAGGAATTGTTAGTTTGTGTGAGATATTATGCTTCCCCTGTATCCCCAACACCTGATTGCATAACCAGAAAGTTTCGGGAGTTTATAAGTGGGAATTCAAGTAGCTCCTAGAATATCTTTCCAACAAACACATGATACGATATGGGATCTATCATATGTTTGTTTCCGACTTATTTTGCAAGCCAAATTCTTTGTTTCGTTTTGTTGTGGTATTCGAGTTGCTTCAATGTCAAATGTTGATTCCATGCCTTTTCTAAGCGGTGTTCTCATATTTCTATGTGAATACTAATCCTTGATGATAATCGAGATTATCGTGTCAATCCTTTTCAACCTGCGTGTTTCTCTTCAAGTGGATCCCATCATTCTCCCCATCCGTAAGATCAATTATCAGTTCTTCTCAACGGTATTTGTTTCATCCGTCCCAAATTGTCTTTGTTTTTCCCGCCCTCCCCCCTTTTCCTTCAAGGAATTAGATGTCTTAATCAAGTATCCATCTTACTGATGTGAAGTCTCTCCATTCTTTTCCGTCAATGTTCTTATCCGGTGATTATCAGGAAGATACTAACGGAGCTTCAAGTTCATCAATTTTCGTTCTCTTTTCTTCTCCGGTGGATTCAAGTCAAGCTTTGTCGATCTTATCCTTTTCCTCGTTTCAAATTTTTTCTCATGTCGGTGCACCTCTTAATCTTAAACTTCTCGCAATTCATTTATTCCAGAGTGCTGAAGATATCTCAGAAGATTCATGTTTTCATTCCTAATCCGTTCAAGATATCTCGAGGTTGTTATCTCATTCAAGCCATTTAATTCAACCGGTGCAATCTCTCTTCAAATCATTTCAACGGTGTTTCTCTTGAGTGGGCCCTAACCCACATGTATTTTCCCAGGATCTTACCTGACTCTTCTAATCTTCCCGGAGTTACTTTCAAATTCTTTCCATGTTTGACGTAAGAATGAATTATCATCAGTCATATGTCTTTCTCCAAGATCTTTCAAATTCTTTTCATCGTAGGTTCAACCTTTCTAATTTTCATCCCGGAGTATCTCAACAATTCAGGGTGGTGTTTCTCGTCGTCATTCTCGGATTTGAAGACCGTAGAAGATTTTTCTCTCAATCTTGCTCAATTCTCTTCAAGATTCATGGTTCTAGCTTGATGCCATCCTCTCATAATTGTTTTCGATTGTGAGAATTCTTTTCACCCCTCCGGAGCAATTCAGGAGTCTTTTCAGTTTGATTCTCCCAAGGCCATCAATTCAGGTTTATTCATTCTCAGCTTTCAACTTTTGTTCTCCAAATCTTACCGGTGCATCATTCAAATATCCTCTAATCAGTTCATGATCTCTTTGTTCATTTGCATCTATATTCTCTCAAATATCTTTGTTCATTTTCTAATTCTTCCCGGTGTTTCTCTATCTTTTCTTTATTTAATTCTTACGGTGGTTCTGTCGGTGTCAAAACCGGCGGATCTCGGGTAGGGGGTCCCGAACTGTGCGTCTAGGCCAGATGGTAACAGGAGGCAGGGGACACAATGGTTTACCCAGGTTCGGGCCCTCTTGATGGAGATAAAACCCTATGTCCTGCTTGATTAATATTGATGATATGGGTAGTACAAGAGTAGATCTACCACGAGATCAGAGAGGCTAAACCCTAGAAGCTAGCCTATGGTATGATTGTATGTTGTCCTACGGACTAAAACCCTATGATTTATATGGACACCGGGGAGGGTTAGTGTTACACAAGGTCGGTTACAAAGGAGGAGATATCCATATCCGTATTGCCTAGCTTGCCTTCCACGCCAAGTAGAGTCCTATCCGGACACGAGACGAAGTCTTCAATCTTGTATCTTCATAGTCTAACAGTCCGGCCAAAGGATATAATCCGGCTGTCCGGAGACCCCCTAATCCAGGACTCCCTCAGTAGCCCCTGAACTAGGATTCAATGATGATGAGTCCGGCGCGCAGTATTGTCTTCGGCATTGCAAGGCGGGTTCCTCTCCGAATACATCACAGAAGAATTTGAATACGAGGATAGTGTCCGACCCTGCAACATAAGTTCCACATACTTCCGTAGAGAGAATAATATTTCCGCAAATCTAATTTGCTGAGTTGTTTTGACAGTATGACGTTATGTCATGGCCCGGTGATTATTCGAACCGTTTCCTTTAACTAGCCCCGCACATAACACGAGGCAGTTTTTTGACACGTCTTGTCAAAGCAGAGATCGTGTCCCCTTATTACGGGATTCTCATCAATACGGGCGTGGGTAACCCAACCGCACCATCGATTACGGTGCTTGGGGGATAAGCGAGTTTTACCAGGCAAGTGGGGACGCTTAGTTTCGTCCGCCCATATAAAGGGATAAGGATTCACCTTTCCATCCACGCCTTCTTCCTCCTTTGCTCATCCGTTTTCGCACACTCGAGCTCTAGCGCCCAAGTCTGCACTTCCCACCTCAACCTTCTCCAACCATGTCCGGAGCGGGAGGCAGGTGGATGCTCTCCTCCGTCACGGATGGAGACATCAAGAAGCTGAGGAGAGCCGGATACCTGCCCGACGACATTGCACACCGGCTCCCAGATGAGGGGCAGCTCATCCCCACCCCCAGGCCCCATGAGAGGGTAGTGTGATTCCTCACCCATTTCCTCCGTGGACTGGGATTCCCTCTCCACCCATTTGTCCGGGGCTCATGTTCTATTACGGCCTGGATTTCCATGATCTGGCCCCGAACTTCATCCTCAACATCTCGGCGTTTATCGTTGTGTGCGAGGCCTTCCTCCGCATAAAGCCCCACTTCGGCTTATGGTTGAAGACCTTCAATGTCAAGCCGAAGGTTGTGGGCGGCCGCCAGGCGGAGTGCGGAGGCGCCATGGTGGGCAAGATGCCCAACGTAACATGGCTCGAGGGCTCCTTTGTGGAAACCATAAAGGGGTGGCAATCGGGGTGGTTCTACATCACCGAGCCGCGCGACCCTGCATGGGTAGCGGCCCCCGAGTTCCGATCTGGCATCCCCACGCGGCTCACCTCCTGGAAAGAGAAGGGCCTGTCCTAGGGTAGTTCGGGAGAGCTGACCGAACTCCAAACATGTATTCAAAACATGGTGAACAAGAAGCTCAAACTCGTCAACATGGTCCAGGTCATGCTCCACCGCCGGATCCTCCCGTGCCAACAACGGGAGTTCAACTTGTGGAGTTCGACCTGGCGCATCACCGAACTCTGAACAGGCTCTTCGACACAACTCACGAAGATGCCTGGAGGGTGCTGTTCAAAAGCGCCGAGGTCCCCCCTCCCGTTACTGAGGATCGCGGATTCAGCACGAAGCGCCAAGCCAGTGCGGTAAGCTGCTTTACCTTTCACAGGATACTTATTTTTTAGATTGACTCCATGCGGGATCTAAACTCCCGTACCTTTGACAGGACTGGCAGGAGACGGCCGGACAGATTGACTGTCCGGCTCCTTTGCCCGAAGGCCCAGCAGACGCTCTTATGGTGAAGATGCTGACTCCGGCTCCTTATACGGTGCCGGAGAAGACCAAGAAGGCCAAGGGAACCCGAAAGAGTTCCCGACGCCAGGCGTCGTCGGACTCACCGTCCGATGAATCTGCGGCGCACTCCTCCCCCGAAGACGAGGAAGAATAAGAATATGCCCCCCCTCCGACTGAGGGGAGATATGAAAAGGAAGGCCGCCCCAACTGGGGGGGCGAAGGGTCCAAGAAGGGAAGGACTCTCCTTCCGGACAGTTCCACCGCCGCCGACGTAGGCGAAGACGAGTGGTTGCCCAGGGCCAAGCCCCTGGGGAGATCATAAGTATTCGGATACCAGAGTAACTCATAGCATTCCTTTGTCGCACTACTTTCCCTAACGCCGAACATAATTATGCAGGCCGCTACGAGCCAGTATCGATGTATCATCGGACGGCTCCCTGGGCTCGTCGGACATGGATAGCGATCCAGTCCCGACCGCCACCTCCCCTCATCCTGCCGACGACGCCGAGGTGCTATCTCAAGAGGCACCGGATCAAGGGGAGACAGTCCCGGGGCGCCTCAAGGCAACCTTCCGGACTTCGGGAGCCGAGGGGATGGGGCCCCTGAGAGCTCCGAGTTTGGCCCTCAGCCGAACACCACGCCGGAACCTCCAGTGGTTCCGGGCTCGGGCAGGCGGCCTCCTTCTAAGAGGGGCAAGTCGCCTGTGCCGGTGACCTCTGTCCATCCAGAGGCACCGGACAATCTGCTGGAAGCACTTCGCAGCGCTTCCATCAACGCGGAGCACCGTACTATTATGAGTGCGGTGGTCCAGAAGGTTCAGTCCGCCAAGAGGAGGTTGACTAAAGCCTGTGCCAGCCTTCTAACAGGCTTTGAGGTAAGTGTTTTAAAATGTAGTAGAAATATTACCGCATAGACAGTAGCCCCTGATGCTTTGTTCGGTGTTCACAAAGAAAAGCCGAACAGAGGATCAAATAATATCGCAGGAGTCTAATATAAGTATGTCAATATGCATATGCAGGCTTTGCTACTGGCATCCGCCGCACTGACTGCGGAGGCCGCCGTACTGAAGCAGGACCTCGAGGGGTCCAGGAAAGAGCTCGGTCTTGTCAAGAGGCAGCTCAAGGAGAACAAGGGTAAGTAATACCCTGTCTATAGATATGTATATATAAAAGAAGACGCGATTGCAAAATGACAGGATCATCGTATATTCGCCAGGGGCCATGACCGAGGTGGCGACCCTGAAGCAAGCGCTAACCAAGGCCGAAGATAACGTGGCCAAGGAGCGTACCGAGCGAGAGAAGCACGAGGCTCGGGTGGGCGAGGTGCAGCAAGAGCTCCAGGCTCTCGTGGTTTTAGCACGAGGCGTTGGAGCTTGACTCAAAGACGCAGGAGTATGAGCTTGCCGTGGCCCTTGAGAGCACAAAAAGTGCCAAGGCCGAAGCCCAAAGGGCCCTCCAGGAGATCGACGCAATGAAGAAGATAGCGGCGGGTAAGGCTTTCTATATGCAAAGCAAGCATGCAAAAGTAAATTACCGATTACTTACCCGAATCCGGAGCTCTCCAGGAGCATTCATAGATTTGCCCCGCAGCGTGTCTGATGCCGCCCAATTTTACCAAGCCGAGGATGGAAGCTCAACGGAGAAGCTGTTCTAGTCTCAGTATGCTGAGGCCGAACACCCGGTGCCAATGAGCGACCAGCTGAAGCAGATGGTCGAGCTATATAAGGCGGCCGATCAGGCCATGAAGGGCTTTATAGTCCGGCTATGGCCTGGCGACGCCCTTCTGAACAGCTTCTTCGGCCTGGTGAGGCGGCTTGTGGATGCCTGCCCGCGGCTGGAGGTCGTCAAGCGATCTGTCTGCATTGAGGGTGCACGTCGGGCTTTCGCCCGTGTGAAATTGCAGTGGGTCAAGCTAGACGCCGTGAAGCTGATCAAGGAGGGGCCGCCGGAGGGCAAGGAGCACCGCCACCCCAAGATGTACTACGAGGGTGTTCTGCCGGGGGCCTGTCTCATAGCGGACGAGTGTTCAAAGGATGTAATATTTGAGTGAGACTTGCTCGTTTTATCCAGTATTTATGAAAACTTATTTCATATGCGCTATGCAACGCTTGTTTGAATTTAAAATATTACCTTCTGTTTGGCTGTTTATCCAATCTGAGAGATGGCTAGTCCTCGGCTTCTGCCCCCATGCCATGAGTGCTGGGGTGTTCGGGATAAACCTGAGCACTCTTGTTCCCATGTTTGGGTCCTTCGAGGGAGGTGCTCAGCACAACGAACAAGGCAACCGGACTAATAATGCTTTATCATTCTCACTTAGCCATAGAATTCTATAATTTTAAATTTCGGCGAAGCCCCTGGTATTCGGAAGGTCGAATTTGGGGCGCGATACACGCCTTTAAGCCGGACAGAGCCGGCCCCTCGCTCTAAGCGGCATAAGTCTTTAGGGACTCGAAAACCTCGCCGAACAGCGACCAGTCTCTCGCCTTATCATGATAGTCAGTTTTAGCTTTCTCTACTGAGGTGCTGAACCCAGCAGAACCGGGGAACAATCGCAGTAGTTCTCCTAGCGCTACCTTAGCCGATAGAGCGGAACGTAAGGTACCAAAACATAGGAGCCAGGCAAACCCAACATTTGACCAAAGACATGATTCGGAGCTGATGCATATAATGCTATAAGTTCGGGGTGCCGCACTTGTGAAAGTGTTCGGACTTTTCACACCGTATTGTGGGGTACGTAAGCCCCTGGTGTATTGGCCGTACCAAAGTGTACGGTTGCAAGGCGTCATTAATGAACACATAGATATATATATATATAACAAGAATGCAATAATAGTCGTAATGTCATGCATTGTTTATTCAAAAAATTGCGTTAAAGCAGAGTGATACAGATAGTGTGATAAGCAAAGAGTAGGACTATGTCCCTTCCCAGGGCAAGCTGAGGATTGATATTAAATCGAATATTTCGCCCATTACTGTAATCCACCTGGGAATTCCGTGGTATGACGTAGCTGTCTGCCTCCTTAGTTGCTGCATCATGTGTTCGGCAATAGTGCTGCCGGACAATGTTTCCAAATATTAAGGTCCTGAAAAAAAGAAAAATAACCAAACGGTAAGCCCCTAGTGCGGTTTAAGCCGCGTCTTGGGGCGTGCCGCAGTTGTGCCCCCCTCCCCACCTGTGCCCATGGTATTTTTAATGCGTAATTATGTACGCGTGGCACGAGTTTTGCCGTTGGGCTGGGATTGGGGCGGCCGCCGTATTGCTACGCGAGCTCAGATCGCGCCAGGCGGTCTATTTGCCGATTGCTCCGAGCGCGCTTGAAGGTGTCCGGGCTTTGAAGCACCGAACTGGTTGATTGCCTTGAGAGGCTGCTTTGCGCTTCTGCTACGAGGGACGCGGTGTGCTCCTCTGTTCGGAGAGAGCGCTCTGTGTTTCCATTGACTGTAATAACTCCGCGAGGTCCTGGCATCTTGAGCTTGAGGTATGCATAATGCGGTACCGCATTGAATCTAGCAAATGCGGTTCGCCCGAGCAGCGCGTGATAACCACTGTGGAACGGGACTATATCGAAGATTAACTCTTTGCTTCGGAAGTTATCCGGGGATCCGAAGACCACTTCCAGTGTAATTGATCCTGTGCAATGGGCCTCTACACCTGGAATGACGCCTTTAAAGGTCGTTTTTGTGGGTTTGATCCTTGAGGGTTCTATACCCATTTTGCACACTGTGTCCTGATAAAGCAGGTTCAGGCTGCTGCCGCCATCCATAAGGACTCGAGTGAGGTGAAATCCGTCAATGATTGGGTCTAGGACCAGTGCGGGGACCACCCCACATGTTGATCTTTGCTTAGTTACTTTTCCGTTGCTACTGTTACAATCACTATAAAACCAAAACTATTACTTTCACCATCGTTACCGCTACTATCATACTACTTTGCTACTAAATACTTTGCTGCAGATATCAAGTTTTCCCGGTGTGGTTGAATTGACAACTCAGCTGCTAATACTTGAGAATATTCTTTGGCTCCCCTTGTGTCGAATTAATAAATTTGGGTTGAATACTCTACCCTTGAAAACTATTGCGACCCCCTATACTTGTGGGTTATCACCTTCTTCGGGGCATGGGCTTCCCTATTCATCCTTTCCTTAGGGGCCTCCTACACTTTTATGGGCTCGAGCTCCATCATCAGTTGCCCAACTCTTATCCTCCGCATATCATGCTTTGCTACTTTGTGTGAAGCTTTCCTCTGATGTGAGCCACACTTTGAACTGTGGCGCAAATACTTTTTCCTAGTTCCTCGCGTCCGAGATGAAACATTATTTGAGTGTGGTGGAGCCGAGGTTTGTAGAGTCGTGTGGTCCGGCTATCTTGCCCGTACCTTAAAAGAGGATAGTTAGACTTGGCAGGGGGAGTGGTTTATATTCCTGATGTGTTGTTTGAGGATCCTCCACGGCAGGGACTTGCTCCCTTTTCGCTCACCTCTCCCAGGAAATGGTATAACTGGCGTTTGAGGACCCAGTCCCAAGAAGGGACTTTCGCCATGGCCAGGATGGCTACTCAGGTGACATGCCTGCATCGTCATGGGCTAACTCTCATCAATGTGATCGCAGTGGATCTTGCCCGAGGAATCCAGCCACTTCAATAGCGCATCCACCACATGCGGGAGTTCAATGGTGAAAATGACTCTAACCACGCGATAAGAGGAGGATTCCACAATCGCTAATCACTTGCAACGGTGTTCAAAGGTGAAGTGGTGGATTTCCCTGAGGAGTCGATGTTTAATGGTTTTTCTTGCCACAAACTCGTACAGACAGTAAGTTTCAACAACTAACTTATATTTCCTCGGAGCAAGGTATATAACTACCTGATTAACTTTTTAAAGCGTCCGAACTGGGCTGGAAGCAATGGTTGCCACGGTGAGCTCCTCAACTCCTCAGCCGGAGATCCGAGACAACGAATGCAATCGTGGTTTGGCTGAGGACCCTCACATTGGCACCATCTTCCGAGAGGGTGTCTATTTTCAAGAGGGCATCGATGGCAGGTAAGTTTCCATTATCGACGACCATTTCGGAACACCCCCCATCTCCCATCAACACAGGCGGCGTTGAGCACCAGCCCTCCAGGAAGCGAACTACACCAAGTGCCGCCCTAAGAACAGGTTGCCAGCCCCTTCTATAAGGGGTCGTCGAGCCAATCGTCTGAGGTAGACCTTGGCTCAAACAAGGGCCCGTCTCAGGAGAAATCCTGGGCCGGTTATAGATCAAGCCACTACCGTGGAGCAAGCACCTCGAGGGCCACCTTCCTCCACTCAGTAAGTGTGACCCCTTTTTAATATTTTAGAAGACATCTCTCATTATCAAGTAGTGATATTTATTTGGCTTTCCTCTTGCTTTCCTCTTTCAACCCGCCCCAACCTCCTCAACCAAGTACCTCGGTCCGCCAAATAGCTTTTGTTCGAGCAATGCCTCCCGAGGGCACTCGAGGCTCCCATCGAGCAGAGTCCTCGGCAATGTCGGTGACTACATCCAAGGCCGAGAGCATATGTTGCATCATCGGGCGAGGAAGTCTTCGATGATCAACTAGGTTTTTACCGATCTGGAATATGAGGCTCTTCGGTTGGTGAATGAGCATCTTAGCACCGCACGGATGGGACTCAAGGATGTTGCCACCATTCTTGCCAAGGATTTGGAGGTAATGAAGCCCTTAGTTGCAAGTTATGAGTCCTTTCATCACCCAGTAGCCCTCAAGGTGTAAGCGAAATAATGTCCGCGTATACTGGATGGGAGAGAATTCTTCCGAACTATTTGTCTAAGGAGTGCTTCAAACGAGGAAGGTGTGTGAAGATACCTCAGATGCATGAGAATGGACGCAAAGTCCAGTACCCTCGAAACTTTGGTTGAGTATCTGTACCCGATCACAGGATCGACATGACTCCTCCTTCCTTATTGCATATTTGTAAAATTGCAAAGTCCAGTAGCCCCCAAGCCTTAGGTGGGGTGCAAGCGGCCGACCTAAGGATCGATATCCCCATCTGATCACAGTGACTGCTTTTACAGGAGTCGCAGAAGAAAACCAACCAATTGTCCAAAGAGTTGGTGCTGGTCAAGGCCCATCTCGAGGTAGACTCTGATTACCATTAAACATATCAAGAACTTCACCCGGGAGGCTGCTGGTAAGATGTAGACTCTGATTACCATTAACTTAACTATAAGTGCTATGGTCAATTCATATTGTTTTTAGCAGTTGAGCGGATAGGTATGCTTGAGAAGGATCTAGAGTGGACTCGGGAGGATGCACGATAATCCCAATCGCAGGAGTCTACGGGGCGTCGAGTCCTCGACCATCATAAAGAGGAATGCAACCACATAAAGGAAGCCAATTGCAAGTTGGTCGAGGAGAAAAACAAGCAAGGACTAGAGCTGGAAAAGCTCAAGGCTCAAACAACAGCCTTCGAACAAGAGGCCAAGCAAGACTGCGAGTTACTTGCGTGTAATCAACTACCCATGCAATTAATATTGTCGGTTTTCTGCTCGCGCTAAAACATATTTGTCATACTTTTGCAGCAATTCTTCCTGATCGGTCGAGCGGAGACGGCGAGGTATCCTTAAAGGACAGGATGGTGAAGCTAAGTGACAGAGTCAAATACGACAGATCTCGAGTAAGGGGTCGCGACCTAGCCCTCTCGAAGGGGCGATCAGATCCCCTCGCCACCGCCCCTCGATCCCCATCCTACCAGTCTATACCCGATCCAAATCCATCCATCCACCCACGATTAGCTGATAACCCGCAAGTATAGGGGATCGCAACAGTTTTTGAGGGTAGAGTATTCAACCCAAATTTATTGATTCGACACAGAGGAGCCAATGAATATTCAAGAGTATTAGTAGTTGAGTTGTCAATTCAACCAAATCTGAACTACTTAATATCTGTAGCAAAGTAGTATGGAAGTAACGGTAATAGTGGCAAAAGTAACAGTAGCAGCTTTGTAGTGACTGTAACAGCAGTGTCAACGAAAGTAACTTAGTAAAGATCAATATGTGAAAAGCTCGTAGGCATTAGACCGACAATGATAATTGTGTTGGATAATATTCATCATGTAGCAGTCATAACCTAGGGTGACATAGAACTAGCTCCAATTCATCAATATAATGTAGGCATGTATCCCATATATAGTCATACGTGCTTATGGAAAAGAACTTGCATGACATCTTTTCTCCTACCCTCCCATGGCAGTGGGGTCCTAATGGAAACTAAGGGATATTAATTAAGGCCTCCTTTTAATATAGAACTGGACCAAAGCATTAACACTTAGTGAATACATGAACTCCTCAAACTACGGTAATCACGGGAAAGAATCCTAATTATTGTTACCTTGGGGTATGCGGATCATAACTCGTAATAGGTGTATACAACTTGCAAGATAGGATCAAGAACAAAAATATATTCATGAAAACATAATGGGTTCAGATCTGAAATCATGGCACTCAGGTCCTAGTGACAATCATTAAGCATAGCAAAGTCATAGCAACATCAATCTCAGAACATAATGGATACTAGGGATCAAACCCTAACAAAACTAACTCGATTACATGATAAATCTCCTCCAACCCATCACCGTCCAGCAAGCCTACGATGTAATTACTCACGCACGGTGGTGAGCATCATGAAATTGATGATGGAGGAAGGTTGGTGATGATGATGGCGATGGATTCCCTCCTCTGGAGCCTTGAACAAATTTCATATCAGCCCTCCCGATGAAGAACAGGAGGCGACGGTGGCTCTGTACCGTAAAACGCGATGAATCCTTCTCTCTATTTTTTCTCCCCGAATAGGTACTTATAGAGTTGGAGTTATGGTTGGAGGAGGTCCAGGGGGGCCACAAGCCTGCAGGGCGCGCCCTAGGGGGGTGGGCACGCCCCCAGGGCTTGTGGCCTCTGGGTGGCTCCCCTCTGGTAACTTCTTGCGCCAGTATTTTTTGTATATGTCACAAAATTTCTTCGTAAATTTTTAGGTCAATCCGAGAACTTTGATTTCTACACACAAAAAACACCATGGCAATTCTGCTGAAAACAACGTTAATACGGGTTAGTTTCATTCAAATCATGCAAGTTAGAGTCCAAAACAAGAGCAAATGAGTTTGAAAAAGTAGATATGATGGAGACGTATCATCAGCGTGCAATCCCTCCCCTGTGTGCTACATGTTATATCACGCATGTCCTGTTAAGCCCAAATCTGTTGATTTCGACCCGTGTAATGTTTTTTTCCTGCCTGCGAATTTAGCAGTTATCCACGGAATTTCTATTTTACAAAAAGTCCATCTACATCATGCATTTAATAACTCACCAACCATGCATCGGATTAAAATGATTCATAACTGTAAAATGCTTATAATTTTGTGTAGATTCAAAATATACAACTCTCACATGTGTTAAAAATGTTTAATTTGTTGATTGCATTAATTTGCATTAATAACTTGCTAAAATGGTTTATTTCATAACTAAATAACTGTAGCTCTGATTTAAATGAGCTTTATATGCAAATGGACTAGAAAATCATGTAGAATAACATGGTGCACTTACTATTCCTATTTAACAACAATAAAGTATGGTCTAGAACAGAACAGTACCAAATTCGAAATTTGCGTATGGGAATTTCCGTAATAGTTATATGTTGTTTCCGTCCTCATTTAAATTGCCTAGATAGGCAGTTTACTTGTGCTTCACCTCTTGTCATGTTTAACAATATCTAATATTGATGAGTAGCTAAATGGAATTGAACGTTATTGAATGTGGAGTTTTGTCAGTATGTAACTCGTTGCATATTGAGCTTCACTTAATGTGTAGTAATTGATTGTTGCACCTTGCCATGCCATGCCTCTTTAAACTTGACATGCATCATACTTGGATGTGCATGATGTCATGATTATGTTTATTTGTTTACCGTCTCATTTGCTTCTTTCCGATTTTTCTTGTTCCCGCTAGTTCCCAATAACGATGCGAAGTGCGAGGATTCATTCGACTATGTTCAGTTCGTCTACTTCATGGATTCGATATTCTTCAAAGCAGGATTCCAGGCAAGATGATCATTACATTGGATATCTTTACTAGCTTTGTTTTGCTAGATGTCTCGATGCTATCGTTTGGTCTCACTACCTATCACTTGTTTGAAAGCCTCCCAATTGCCATGATAAGCCTCTAACCTCCACCACCTATGAAAACCATTGGTTGGCTATGAAACCGCTTTGCTCAGCCCCTCTATAGCGTTGCTAATTAGAGGTGCAGGTTGTCCCATGTTGATACAAGGATATCTTGGAATATCATTATATTATGCTTATTTATCTATACACTTGGTTAAGGGTAGAAGGCTCAGCCTTTTACTTGGAGTTTTGTTCCACTCTTGCCACCCTAGTTTCCGTAATACCAGTGTTATGTTCCTTGACGAGCGCTCCTGACACGTGTGGGGTTTATGGCCCCCCTTGATCTCTAGTCTTTGTGTTCAACTTTTCCAGCGAGGCCTCAATTTCGGTTCTAAACTTTGTCAACATAATAATACTGATAATTAATTAAGGCATAGAGGTTCGCCACCTCGGACTCTTGTAATTCCACATAAGCAGGTGGGCCACTATTGATGGTGTTGGTCCAAAATAGGGCAATGTCCGGCGCCCCCGAGAAACCGGGGTCTCAGCTAACCCGACGTCTTGCCCATCCGGTCGTGTCCTGACTATGGGTTGCGTGTGGCCCTAATTGGGATTGTCGACACGCTGGGAGGTCTTGTTGGACTAGTTTTACCTTAGATGAAGGACTTGTGCACCGGATTTCGACGATGCTTCGGGCTATCCCATAGTTAAGGTTTTCGAAGTTGCATGTGGTAATTTGTAATTGGACAAGTTGGAGAACCCCTGGAGGGATTAATCTTTCAGAAAGCCGTGTCCTCGGTTATGTGGCGACTTGGAAATTGACAACCTCTCGTTGTAGAGAACTTCAAACTAAATTAACTAAAACTTGCGAACCGTGTGTGTAACGATGATTGTCTTTTCTTGTGAGACTGAGATCAAGAAGAGAACACGGTGGGGTTATGATTGACTCGTAAGTAGGTGTCCAGGGTCACTTCTTGATCATACTACATTGCGCCCGCTTATGCATAGGATTTAGTTCATCTTGTTCTAGTACACGTAAGAATAGTTGGGTAACAAATGCTTAGTGCTTGCTGAAACCTTACCACTTAACCTTTCCATACCCATTAAAGTATTGTTAGTCTTGATACACATGGTATTGAGATTAATTGCCAAGTCCCAAAAGGCTCACATATACTACAACACTAAATGTAGGTACAGGTAAAGCGATGCTTTAATGTGAGAGAGATGCATTGTTCTATTTGGAGTTTTTCTTCGTCGATGATCCTAGGATGGGTTCTGGGTTGGCAGTCTGGAATTAGCAGGGTGGATGTTGCTTTCTTTTATTTGGTGCCTCTTTAGGCCAATTAGCTTCTTATCCCACAGTATGATGACTTCTATGTATTGATGGATTGTGATACTTATGTTGTAGCTTCCTTCTTTGTGGCGATTGTAAGCCAACTTAAACGTTTGTATTCTCATCTATTCAATTGATGTTGTATTTGTTGTGACGTCCACCTTATTACCGACATGTGAGTCGTCACATGTTTGGGTATCCCCACGCTCCTATCCTTAGCGAGGCTTGTAAAGTCGTTTGGGGTAGGACCGCATGTTGAGCATTACACCTCGGACCCGAGCTATCCTCTCTCGAGGATATGTTAAGGGTCTGGCCCCACTTTGACTACCTTTCAATTATGTTGTTCGATTATGGCGCCTGTTTGTGGTATGGGGGCCCACCCCCGATATGTCCAACCAGGTGGGTTGTAACGCGCCCCGTTTATGGTCCAGAGACCCACCCCTGATATGTCCCGAACCTCCCTCTTTTGCCATGTCCTCTTGGTCAATATGTGAATATGCTAGATGTTCTAATTATGTCTTATGTCATTTGCTCTGTTAGCACACGCTATGTTGCTAGATCGAATTAGCGTCAATAAAAAAAATCTTAAATGGCAAATACAAAGACACATATTTCCTAATCCTTGATTGACCTAGAACCAGTTAAGTTTCAATCAACTTTCCATGGAGTTGTCCATCAAGGACTCTAAAGTTACAAGAATTAATTCATATGTCAAGTGACATATAGAAATTGAAATTGTCAGTACCTTATTATTAGCATATCTTTCATATCTTAATACTTAGCCCCCACTAACCTATTTACCACAACATGCAAGCATGCCATCTTATCAAGCAACATCCATAGGAAAAAGCCCATCCGAACATAAATCATGCGTAGGAAAAGGTACATCTCAACATGCGAACATGCATGAGATATTTACTAAATATTTTACAACTATACAATAATAATCCAACACAATAAATCATATATATATACATATATATATATACACACACATAGTTTTAGTTCTCATATTCTTTTTGAATATATCCATTCCATACAATCAAGTATCAATGGAAGATATTTTTTACTATTATAATTGAAAGATATTGCATAATATTTTCGCAACAAAGTGCGAGTTATCATCTATTCCCTCTGTTTCTATATATAAGATGTTTTAGCTTTTCTCTATTTTCTCAGATCCGTATGCATCTAGAGTCGATTCAGTGTGTATATTTACTCATTTTAATTTGTATGCAGTCAATATTGCAATATCTAAAACATCTTATAATTAGAAACGACAGGAGTAGTTAGTACTTCTACAATGCAAAGCTCCAAACAAACATCGACCGCAAATGTGAATACAAGCCTGTTAGATTGCGTGGGCAGATGATGGCATAGATAACAACTACTAGCAAAGAAGCGGATTAAGAGCACTCGGGTGCTCCACCCTCCTATATTCAAAAATAATTTAATAACTAAAAAGATCAAAAAATCACAAAACTTTTTTGGAATCAAATATGACCAGGTATTGTACTCGCATAAAAGGTTGGGTTAAGGAATGATTCCCGTTGACTTCAGGGCAAAAGAAAAAAAAGACAAATTTATGACGACAATATAGCATGAGTACTTGTATCTAGCCTTTTTTGGCAAATACTTGATTCCATAAAAAGTCATGGGATTTTTGACTTTTTTCGAATTACTAACTTTTTTTTAATGTAGGGGGAGTGTGGCACTGGAGTGCTCCTATGTATTTTCGCTACTACTAGGAACTACTATAATTAGTTATAAATACATGGGTCTCACTGACCTGCTGAAGCACGTGTCTCACTGACAATCTTCAATCATCTGCATCAAGTTTTTGAACGAGGACACACCTATGTGCATGGTTTTCCTTGAGACTACCCAAAAGTGGGAGTAATATATATAGTAACATCATGCATATTTTAGTTAAATAGATGATGTCGCATGTAATAAATAAATAAAGAGATGAAAATGATAACATAGCTATTACTCCTAGTATGAGCAAAGGCGTAGCCAGAATATTTCCACTCCCAGGGCTGTCTTTGTTGCTACAGTGTTTACTGTAGCTACAATACATGACTGTAACTACATTCGCCTACATGACTGTAGCTACATTCACCGAAGGTTTTCCACTGCACGCCCCAGGCCACGGCTCAGGTAGCCTGGGACCTGACTACGCCATTGAGTGAGTAACATCGCACATATCAATGCAAAATGTGTTTATAGCCTAATAAATGAAGTGCTTCATGTTACCACATATATGTTACTCCTTACTATGAAAATAGTAACATACTCTAATAATATGGACATATTATTAGTCTATATTACTATCCATTGTGGCTAGTCTGAAGACGTTGAGACCTCACTTAAATTAAGCAGCGGCCCATTTCCCTTCGCCTCCGAAGATCAGTTCGCTTGTCAACACCTGCACGTCTCAACTCACAACATTTATTCTAGACGAAGAGAGGAGCGATGACGTACCACAAAAAACGACATACAATCACCAACTTGCTTTTTAAAATAATGAGGCTGTAAAGACTAAGACAATACACCACAATCTTGACTAAAGCCACCGGAGCACCAATAATGCCAAGCACGCATACGAAACAGCAATTGGCAATGATTATATTTAACCACCATTGGCATTGGTCTCACTGACCTCCTGAACCATCTTTGCCAGGTTTTCATACGAGGAACCGCCCACTTCCATGGTCTTTCTAGAAGACACAGAGAGCTCACTAGCTCTAGCCGCGGCACGTCGCCCTTCCTCTCCGAAGATCAACTCCCTTGCCAACGCCTGCACGTCTCCACTCACAACCAATCCATCACTTTCCTTGCCCGCGTCTTCCTTTGGCCAAACTCGGAGCCCCATGTGGATCACGTCCACGACGAATTTCGCGTTGAGCTTCTGCTCGGCCGCCATTGGGAACGCCAGTATTGGCACGCCCATGGTGATGCTCTCCAGCACCGAGTTCCACCCGCAATGGGTGAAAAATCCTTTGACTGACTTGTGACCTAGCACTCCGAGCTGGTTGATGAAACCTTCGACCACCTTGCCCCTATCCCCGAACCTGTCATTGAACCGATCCTCACTGCTGAACCACTTCGACCGGACCACCCATAGGAAGTCTACGCCGGAGTGGTCCAAGCCGACGGCGATCTCTTCCAGCTGAGCCCGGCTCAGGTCGGCCTGCGAGCCGAACGCGACGTAGAGGACCGGCCGGCCCATGGCGAGCCTCGAGTCCAGCCAGTCCGAGATGTCACGGTCGTCTTTGCTCTGGACTGCCGGTTCGGAAGCCGCAAGACAGAGCGGTCCGATCGGCCACGTCTTGATGTCGAAGTCCCGGTTCCACAGGTCGATGTAGACCGACTCGAGCTCGCTGAAGGAGTTGGCGATGATGCCCCTGCTGGAGTACATGCTGCTGCAGCTCTCGCACACGAAGTCCCAGTGCGGGCCGGCCGGCTCCGGGACGTCGAAGGGCGGGCCGAGGTCGGCTATGGTGATGCGGAGGTCCGGCAGGCCAGGGACCAGGAACGGCTCGGTCGGCGAGCTCACGAGCGCCTGCGGCTTGTGCGTCATGACCGCCCCGCAGACGTACGAGGAGAAGCCGCCGATGCCGAGGGTGACGAGCCGCGGCATGCCGAGCTCGTCGGCGATGTCCTTGGCCCACACGATGAACCCGTCGTGGACGAGCAGGTCCGGCCTGGGCTCGACCACGGCCAGGGCATCCGCGAACGCCGGCCCGAGCGCAGCCATCGCGGAGACGAAGTCGACGAGATGCGTCGTGGACGGGAGCTCGTCCGTGCACTGCGGGGCGTCCTCGGAGGGGAACGGAAGCTCGATGACCGCGGCGCCGGCGCCGGCGCCGGCGAGCCCCGCGCGGATGAAGGGCGCGTTGCGCGGAGTGGTGAAGAAGGTGACGGCGGAGGCGAGGCGGCGGCCGAGCAGGAGGCGAGCCAGGTGGAGCAGCGGCATGGCGTGGCCTTTTGCCATGAAGGGGAGCATGGCGACGTGACGGAGCGGCGGTGAAGCGGCCATGGATGGATATACAGTGCAGGAGGCGTGTAGCAGTGCAGCTGTGCAAGTGTGTGAGTCTCACGCAGTCTCGTACGTCCGATTATATATACTCGCTTGCGCCGCACGCGCCTAGAGCTAAAGCTTGCTGTTGAAGCCGCGTAACTACTGGAGGTAAAAAAATAACTGTAGTAATTGACAGGCATCGGATGCGAAGGACAATCAGACGTCCAGCGAGTAAAAAAGGACGGGCTTTTATAACAGCGTAATGATTCCCATCTTCAACGGCGTACGCGTGGCGTGGGCCTGGCTGCTTTCGTCGTCGATGCACTGCCTGCTTTCGTCTCTGTCGTCTCGACGTAGTACGACGCCGACTGACCCCTGCCGGCCTGCGGCTCGTAGCGCACCAACCGCTAGCTCGACCCTCTGCTCTCGACACTTCACAGCGGTCGACCGAGACATTGCAGGTCGCGACGGTGGCGCGCGGGTCATAGGTACGTCCGTCCAATTTCACAGGCGCCCCGGGGATAGCTGGCCCCTCGTATGTATCGAACTAATTACTCGTCAAGTTTGTGTTCTTCGATAAAGTGCATTTCCTTTTTTTAACACCAACTAAAGTGCATCCTCATTCAAAACGTTATACTACTCCATTGAGTTTTTTTAAAATGCACGCGGTCAATAGGTGGTACAAAAGCGTTTACATTACTTATGAAAAACATAAATTTTCTTAACACACTACAATCAAAATCGCTCGCAACGTCTCCTCCCATTGAAGGAATATCACCGAAAGTCTGGAATAAATTCAGGAATAATGCGAGCAACAATGTCAAGTCTAGAACTTGAATCATGATGGGCTGAGGATACCACTATCGTCCTACCATTCAACCAAGGTTGGTTCGCAAATGAAAAACATAGTTGCCTAAGGTGTGGAAGGTCCTATGCGAAGACTACACCGCATTCATGGTAGGGAAAATGGGATTGCTCAAACTTAGCTAGTTGAGATTTAGTTTAATCTCATTCAGGCCATCAACAATTGGATAAATGTACACAAAGATTCATGCGGGCATCCACAAATTATTTTTCATATTGCAGAGGAATGTGTTCCGAGCAACCCACTTTTCTCTGTGCGGGCCGGTTAGCAACGTAGTAGCGAGGGTTTACTATGTGCGAGCAGCCCATGTGTGTCGCAGTTTTTTCCTCTTTTACGTCATCGTGGGGTTTTTCAACGCTGACCTTCTCCTTTTTCATTTTGTCCTGGGCCAAGCGCTGAGTATATGAGGAGGCGGGGAGGCCGGAATAAGCATTTGTATGTTGGAGTCTGGTAGCAATTCTGAGTGGTGGTTGAGGAGGCCTTGCAAGCGGATCAACTGGTAGCGGTGGTATGTGATTTTGGCGAGGAAGATGAACGCTATTTGTAGCTCTTTGTCCAGCCGGGTAGGACAACATTTAGGTCTTTTCGCTAGGAACTGAGAATGTTGAGGCAACGCCTTGCTGCTTTGCGAGCCGATCCTCTTTGGGTCGGACCAGAGTAGAGGAGAAAAGATCAAGGACCAGATCATTAAATTATCATACCTGGAGGAAAATCATGATGAGGCAAAGGTCACACATTGAATGGCTCTCGGAGGGTGATAGTAGTAACACGCAATTTTTCTAGAGGAAAGCTAGTGCCTGCCACTCCAAGAACATTATTTCTTAGCTTGAACAGAAGATGATTGGATCAGCACGAACCCAAAAGAGATGCCAGATATGGCAAATGAGTCCTATGCATTATATGCCTCTGCAGGAACCATTGGCATGGAAGAGGTTTTGTCTCACATACCGAAAATGGTTAATGGTGAGATGAATGCCCAACTCAATGCAAGTTATGGTAAAGAAGAGGTTAAAGAAGCATGACTTCAAAGTTTCCGTCGAAAGGTCCTGGGCCTGATGGTTCCCCAACACATTTTTCCCATGGGCATTGGGACTTATGTGGCGGTGAAGTGTCATGTATGATCATTAGACTGCTTAATGGAGAGGTCTCATCAGAGGAGATAACCCATACGTTTATCACCTTGATTCCCAAGATTGACAATTTTGGTCTATAAGCCTTTGCAATGCCATCTTCAAGATCGCTTCAAAAGTCTTAGCTGATAAGCTGAAAGTTATTCTCCCCGAGGTAATCTTTGAAGAGCAGTCCACGTTTGTTCTTGGACGTCTCATCACAGACAATTTCATACTGACCTATGAATGTTTGCACTACATGAAAACAAGGAAAATTAAGGGTAACCGATTTTGTGCGCTCAAGCTAGATATGATGAAAGCTTATGATAGATTAGAGTGGTCTTATTTTAAGGCAGTCATGCTCAAGCTTGGAGTTAGTCCTCAATTCACGGAAACCATCACGAGGTGTGTGTTATTGGTTTGTTTTCCAGTTCTATTTAATGGTGGTAGTATGGATGCTTTCAGGCCATTTCAAGGTGTGCGGCGGGCTGATCTAATCTCTCTGTATTTGTTCCTGATGGCGGTCGAGGGCATTTCTTATCTTTTAAAAGCGCAAGGTGACAGAGTTAGAGGTGTTGTAGTGACTGATACAACTCCTATAGCTACCCATCTTATTTTTTTCGATGATAGCCTCCTCTTTTTTGAGGCAACTAGTGATAGGCCACACGTGTTTGAGATCTCCTAAAAAATATTGTGATGTCTTCAGGCAAAGAATAAATGTGGATAATTCATCGATCTATTTAAGTAAAGGAGTTGCATTCTCTTCAGAGTGGTGTTAAAAATATGAGAAAATGGCTTCTATACCATTGACAACCTCCTCAATGGCTCATTTGTCATCCAACAAAGCCTCAGTGTACCAAGCACAAACAAATTCTAGTGCTTATATACCGGTAGCAGTTAGTATAGTGTTATCTCACTCCGATAAGTGGCCAAAATGACTGTATTGCTCTCAACGGCAAATAAGCAAACAATTGTAAAACATGTCCAGAAAGAAATTTGACGGCATTTCCCCTCCATTTTCAGCATTCCAGCAATAATATAGTGACTATCTAACAATTCCAGCATATCTATAGTACCAGCAACAGAGTAATACTCGAGAAAATTCACATCATCTACTCCCTCCGCCCCATAATGTAAGACGTTTCTTGACACATTATGGGATGGAGGGAGTAGAAGAGATTTAACAAACACCGTACTAAATCTTACACAATCAGTACCAAGTTTACATCATCCAGAACCCAAATACCACAACCAAAATATGTTGTTCACACAAGCAAGTCTCTAAATAGAATAGCATACACATGAAGAGGTGGAATACATAAATGATAGGCGATGTTTTTAGAGAACTTCACGGTTTCAACTCCTTTTGCTTTGAGTGGCCATTGCTTGGCTGTTAGGCGCATGCATTCCCTATGTTCTACATACCCAAATACTTGTTCAATTGCAGTGTCAATCCATTTTCCTGCTTTTGAATATATAGCTAGACCAGGGGAGGCCAATAGCATCACCAATCTTCTCCAATAACCACACCCAACTTTTAGTAGTTTCCAAATCGATACCTCCATAGACTGCAGGGTACAACCAATTGTGCACATCAATAGCACAAGCAGTAACTAATTTTCCTCTATACTTTCCTATCAAATGAGTTCTAGCTATCGCAAAGTAAGGTCTGCAGCCAGCCAAGAATCCAACGCACAAAGGCTTCAGCGCAACAAACATCTATATGATTTTTTTCCTGGTCGCACTCTGTGTGGTCAATCACAACTATGCATCCAGGAGACCTCTTCTCAACCTCATAGGGCCTCGTGTTAAGGCATATCTCTCTCGATGTAGTTTTGGTGATTGATGACAACATGTTTGCGGACTAATCGTGTGCTTTGAGTATTTCAGAGTTTCATCCTTTGGCACGAGATGATTTCGTTCCCCTCAGAGTGTTATTCAAGACGGTGTAGCTCTTTCGTTTCTTGTTTGGTGGACTAGTTTCGTAGGAGTCACCGTACTATCAAGAGGGGGTCCGCTTTGGTACGGCTTGGGTGGAATCATCACGTACACTTCCGTTCACACCCTTTGAGCCTTCCCGCTTTGTTGGAGGTTTGTTTCCCTGCTGAATGGGCAGTCTTTGGCCCCAGCGGTAGTACCGCGGTGCCCAGCGGTAGTACCGCTTGAGGGTCCTCAGCGGCAGTACCGCTGCGGTACCGGGCCACTACCCGCTCGACTCGAGGAGGGTGTTTCTCGTGTCGGGTTGAGCGGCACTTGCAGCGACAGTAGATGCGGTAGTACCGCTCGAGAGCGGTAGTACCGCCCTACCACCGCGGCAGTACCGCGCTGGACATGGTCCCTTCTCTATCTTCAAGCCCTCCCTGGCTGGGCCGTAGTACCGCAAGGGGGGCGGTAGTACCGCTGCCCCTTGTGGTAGTACCGCCCTCTGCGGGACTGTTTAGTGGGGTAACGGTTGGATTGTTACCCCCACTATAAAAGGGGGTCCCCTTCTTCTTCGTTGACTCACCTATTCCCCCCAAAAGCTCCATCAATGCTCCAAGCTCCATTTTCGCCCGATCTCTCTCCCTAGCCAACCAAACTTGTTGATTTGCTCGGGAGTAGTTGAGAAGGCCCCGATCTACACTTCTGATACGTCCATTTTGCATCATGCTTTTATATTAATATTTATTGCATTATGGGCTGTTATTACACATTATGTCATAATACTTATGCCTATTCTCTCTTATTTTACAAGGTTTCCGTAAAGAGGGAGAATGCCGGCAGTTGGGATTCTGGGCTAGAAAAGGAGCAAATATTAGAGACCTATTCTGCGCAGCTCCAAAAGTCCTGAAACTTCACGGAAGATGTTTTCCAAATATATAAAAAATACTGAGCGCAAGCACTTCACCAGCGGGGCCACACCCTGCCCACGAGGTTGGGGGGCGCGCCCTACCCCCCTGGGCGTGCCCCCTACCTTGTGGGCCCCCTGGTGGCCTTCCGGTGGCTATCTTCTGCTATATGAAGTCTTTCGATGGGAACAAAATCAGAAGCCATCTTCTTAGACAAAACTCCGCCGCCACGAGGCGGAACCTTTCTAGGGCTCTGGCGGAGCTGTTCTGCCGGGGAAACTTCCCTCCCGGAGGGGGAAGTCATTGCCATCATCATCATCATCAACACTCCTCTCATCGGGAGAGGGCAATCTCCATCAACATCTTCATCAGCACCATCTCATCTCAAAACCCTAGTTCATCTCTTGTATCCAATTCTTGTCTCCAAGTCTGGGATTGGTGCTAGTTGGTTGCTAGTAGTGTTAATTACTCCTTGTAGTTGATGCTAGTTGGTTCAATTGGTGGAAGATCATATGTTCAGATCCTATATGCATATTAATACCCCTCTGATTTTGAACATGTTTATGCTTTGTGAGTAGTTACTTTTGTTCCTGAGGACATGGGAGAAGTCTTGCTATTAGTAGTCATGTGAATTTGGTATTCGTTCGATATTTTGATGAGATATATGTTGTCTCTCCTCTAGTGGTGTTATGTGAACGTCGACTACATGACACTTCACCATTATTTGGGCCTAGAGGAAGGCATTGGGAAGTAATAACTAGATGATGGGTTGCTAGAGTGACAGAAGCTTAAACCCTAGTTTATGCGTTGCTTTGTAAGGGGCTGATTTGGATCCATATGTTTCATGCTATGGTTAGGTTTACCTTAATACTTTTGTTGTAGTTGCGGATGCTTGCAATAGAGGGTAATCATAAGTGGGATGCTTGTCCAAGTAAGGACAGTACCCAAGCACCGGTCCACCCACATACCAAATTATCAAAGTACCGAACGCAAATCATATGAACGTGATGAAAACTAGCTTGGCGATATTCCCATGTGTCCTCGGGAGCGCTTTACATCATATAAGAGTTTGTCCAGACTTATCCTTTTCTACAAAAAGGATTGGGCCACCTTGCTGCACCTTATTTACTTTTTTTACTTGTTGCTCGTTACAAATTATCTTATCACAAAATTATCTATTACCACTTATTCAGTACTTGCAGAGAATACCTTGCTGGAAACCGCTTATCATTTCCTTCTGCTCCTTGTTGGGTTCGACACTCTTACTTATCGAAAGGACTACGATAGATCCCCTATACTTGTGGGTCATCAAGACTCTTTTCTGGCGTCGTTGCCGGGGAGTGAAGCGCCTTTGGTAGGTGGAATTTGGTAAGGAAAAATTTATATAGTGTTGTGAAATTTACTGTCACTTGTTACAATGGAAGGTAATCCTGTGAGGGGCTTGTTCGGGGTATCTTTACCCCGACCAGTAGAGCAAAGAGTTGCTCCTCAACCTACTGAACCTACTGAAAATGAAAATGAAAATGAAAATGCTTGCTTTGAAGTTCCTCCGGGTATGATAGAAAAAATGCTAGCTAATCCTTATCTAGGAGATGGAACAAAACATCTTGATGAACATCTGATATATGTGGATGAAGTTTGTGGATTATTTAAGCTTGCAGGTGTACCCGGAGATGTTGTTAAGAAGAAGGTATTCCCCTTATCTTTGAGGGGAGATGCATCGACATGGTATAGGCTATGTGATGATATTAGGTCTTGGAATTACAAACGATTGAAATTGGAATTTCATCAGAAGTTTTATCCTATGCATCTTGTTCATCGTGATCGCAATTATATATATATAATTTTTGGCCTCGCGAAGGAGAAAGCATCACTCAAGCTTGGGGGAGGCTTAAATCAATGTTATATTCATGCCCCAATCATGAGCTCTCAAGAGAAATGATTATTCAAAATTTTTATGCTCGGCTTTCTGGTAACAATCGCACCATGCTTGATACTTCTTGTGCTGGCTCTTTTATGATGAAGACTATTGAATTCAAATGGGATTTATTGGAAAGAATTAAACGCAACTCCGAAGATTGGGACTTCGAGAATGGTAAGGAGTCAGGTATGACACCTAGTTTTGATTGTGTTAAATCTTTTATGGATACCGATATTTTTCGTAAATTTAGCACTAAATATGGACTTGACTCTGAGATAGTAGCTTCTTTCTGTGAATCTTTTGCTGCTTATGTTGATCTTCCCAAGGAGAAGTGGTTTAAATATCATCCTCCCATAGAATTAAAAGTAGCTGCACCTATTAAAGTTGAAGAAAATACTATCACTTATAATGATCCTATTGTTCCTACTTCTTATGTTGAGAAACCACCTTTCCCTGTTAGAATAAATGATCATGCTAAAGCTTCAACTGTGGTTCGTAAAAGCAATATTAAAACATATACACCTCCTGAGTAAGTTAAAGCTGAACCTAATATTGCTATTGTTAAAGATCTCTTGTCTGATAATATTGATGGGCATGTTATTTATTTCTGTGATGAAACTGCTAGAATTGCTAAACCCCGTGATAAAGATAAACCTAGACCTGTGGTAGGCATGCCTGTTATTTCTGTTAAAATAGGAGATCATTGTCATCATGGCTTATGTGATATGGGTGCGAGTGCTAGTGCAATACCTTATTCCTTATACAAAGAAGTTATGCATGATATTGCACCTGCTGAGATGGAAGATATTGATGTCACAATTAAACTTGCCAATAGAGATACTATTTCACCAATGGGAATTGTTAGAGATGTTGAAGTCTTGTGTGGGAAAACTAAATATCCTGCTGATTTTCTTGTTCTTGGTTCCCCACAAAATAACTTTTGTCCCATTATATTTGGTAGACCCTTCTTAAATACTGTTAATGCTACCATAGATTGCAAAAGAGATGTTGTTACTATCGGTTTAGATGATATGACTCATGAATTTAATTTCTCTAAATTTAGTAGACAACACCATGAAGAAGAATTACCTAGTAAGGATGAAGTTATTGGTCTTGCTTCTATTGTCGTACCTCCTAGTGATCCTTTAGAACAATACTTGCTAGACCATGAAAATGACATGTTTATGAATGAAAGAAGGGAATTAGATGAAGTATTCTTTAAACAGGAACCTATTCTGAAAAACAATTTAGCTGTTGAAATCCTAGGGGATCCTCCTCCACCCAAGGGTGATCCCGTGTTTGAGCTTAAACCGTTACCGGATACTCTTAAATATGCTTATCTTGATGAGAAAAAGATATACCCTGTTATTATTAGTGCTAACCTTTCAGAACATGAAGAAGAGAGATTATTGAAAACTCTGAACAAGCACCGTGCTGCTATTGGGTATACTCTTGGTGATCTTAAGGGCATTAATCCCACTCTATGTCAACATAAAATTAATTTGGAAGAAGATGCTAAACCAGTTCATGATCATCAATGCCGGCTGAATCCTAAAATGAAAGAAGTGGTAAGAAAGGAGATACTAAAGCTCCTTGAGGCAGGTATAATTTATCCCGTTGCTGATAGTCAGTGGTAAGCCCTGTCCATTGTGTCCCTAAGAAGGGAGGTATTACTGTTGTTCCTAATGATAAAGATGAATTGATTCCTCAAAGAATTATTACAGGTTATAGGATGGTAATTGATTTCCGCAAATTAAATAAGGATACTAAAAAGATCATTACCCCTTACCTTTTATCGATCAAATGCTAGAAAGATTATCTAAACATACACATTTTTGCTTTCTAGATGGTTATTCTGGTTTCTCTCAAATACCTGTGTCAGCCAAAGATCAATCAAAGACTACCTTTACATGCCCTTTTGGTACTTTTGCTTATAGATGTATGCCTTTTGGTTTATGTAATGCACCTGCTACCTTTCAAAGATGCATGATGGCTATATTCTCTGACTTTTGTGAAAAGATTTGTGAGGTTTTCATGGACGACTTTTCCATCTATGGATCTTCTTTTGATGATTGCTTGAGCAACCTTAATCGAGTTTTGCAGAGATGTGAAGAAACTAATCTTGTCTTGAATTGGGAAAAGTGCCACTTTATGGTTAATGAAGGTATTGTCTTGGGGCATAAAGTTTCTGAAAGAGGTATTGAAGTTGATAAAGCCAAGGTTGATGCTATTGAAAAGATGCCATGTCCCAAGGACATTAAAGGTATAAGAAGTTTCCTTGGTCATGCCGGTTTTTATAGGAGGTTCATTAAGGACTTCTCAAAATTTTCTCGGCCTCTGACTAATTTATTACAAAAAATATACCATTTGTCTTTGATGATGATTGTGTAGAAGCATTTGAAATACTTAAGAAAGCATTGATTTCTACACCTATTGTTCAACCACTTGATTGGAATTTACCCTTTGAAATTACGTGTGATGCTAGTGATTATGCTGTAGGTGCTGTTCTAGGACAAAGAGTTGATAAAAAACTAAATGTTATTCAATATGGTAGTAAAACTCTAGACAATGCTCAAAGAAATTATGCTACTACTGAAAAAGAATTCTTAGCAGTTGTATTTGCTTGTGATAAGTTTAGACCTTATATTGTTGATTCTAAAGTAACTGCTCACACTGATCATGCTGCTATTAAATATCTTATGGAAAAGAAAGATGCTAAACCTAGACTCATTAGATGGGTTCTCTTGCTACAAGAATTTGATTTGCATATTGTTGATAGAAAAGGAGCTGAGAACCCCGTTGCAGACAACTTGTCTAGGTTAGAAAATGTGCTTGATGACCCACTACCTATTGATGATAGCTTTCCTGATGAGGAATTAAATGTCATAAATGCTTCTCATACTGCTCCATGGTATGCTGATTATGCTAATTACATTGTTGCTAAGTTTATACCACCTAGTTTCACATACCAGCAAAAGAAAAAGTTATTCTATGATTTGAGGCATTACTTCTGGGATGACCCACATCTGTATAAAGAAGGAGTAGATGGTGTTATTAGATGTTGTGTACCTGAGCATGAACAGGAACAGATCCTACGCAAGTGTCACTCCGAAGCTTATGGAGGACACCTTGCTGGAGATAGGACTGCACATAAGGTACTGCAATCTGGTTTTTATTGGCCTACTCTCTTCAAGGATGCTCGTAAGTTTGTCTTATCTTGTGATGAATGTCAAAGAATTGGTAATAGTAGTAGATGTCAAGAAATGCCTATGAATTATTCACTTGTTATTGAACCATTTGATGTTTGGGGCTTTGACTATATGGGACATTTTCCTTCCTCTAATGGTTATACACATATTTTAGTTGCAGTTGATTACGTTACTAAGTGGGTAGAAGCTATTCCAACTAGTAGTGCTGATCATAATACTTCTATTAAAATGCTTAAAGAAGTTATTTTTCCAAGATTTGGAGTCCCTAGATATTTAATGACTGATGGTGGTTCACATTTTATTCATGGTGCTTTCCGTAAAATGCTTGCTAAATATGATGTTAATCATAGAATTGCATCTCCTTATCACCCTCAGTCTAGTGGTCAAGTAGAATTGAGTAATAGAGAACTCAAATTAATTTGCAAAAGACTGTTAATAGGTCTAGAAAGAATTGGTCCAGGAAACTAGATGATGCATTATGGGCCTATAGAATGCATATAAAAATCCTATGGGTATGTATCCGTATAAAATGGTTTATGGAAAAGCGTGTCACTTACCTCTTGAACTAGAACACAAGGCTTATTGGGCTATTAAAGAACTTAATTATGATTTTAAACTTGCCAGTGAGAAGAGGTTATTTGATATTAGCTCACTTGATGAATGGAGAACCCAAGCCTATGAAAATGCCAAGTTGTTTAAAGAAAAAGTTAAAAGATGGCATGACAAAAGGATACAAAAGCGTGAGTTTAATGTAGGTGATTATGTATTGCTATACAACTCTTGTTTAAGATTTTTTGCAGGAAAACTTCTCTCTAAATGGGAAGGTCCTTACGTTATCGAGGAGGTCTACCGTTCCGGTGCCATAAAAATCAACAACTTCGAAGGCACCAATCCGAAGGTGGTGAACGGTCAAAGAATCAAACACTATATCTCAGGTAATCCCATAAATGTTGAAACCAATGTTATTGAAATCGTAACCCCGGAGGAATACATAAGGGACAATTTCCAAAACGTTTCAGACTCCGAAAAGGAATAGGTATGTGGTACGGTAAGTAAATCGACTCCAAAACAGTTTTAAGGCAATATTTCTCCGTTTTGGAGTATTTAGAAAAATGGAAAAATAAGCAGCAGTCCAGGAAGGACACAAAGGCTCCACGCGGGTGGAGGGCGCGCCCTACCCTACTGGGCGCCCCCTACCTCGTGGGCACCTTGTGTGCTCTCCAGACTCCGTTTTCGTACACGACACATATTTTGGTCGGTAAAAATTCATTATATAACCTCCCGGGGGTTTTGACTCCCGTATCACACAAAAATCTCCTTTCTTTGTTTCGAGCTATTTTTCTGACAGGTCCAGGTCATCATGTCGTCTTCAAGTGCCCCCAAGGACCAGTTCTTTGAGAAGGTCATCAACCCCTACCTCGCAGAAGTGCTGCAACATCCTCAAACCATAGAGATGCATGAGGGGTTGTTGCACATCCGCGATGCCGAGGGACCAAGGAAGACCGGAAGCACAGAGTCCAGGCTCGAGGCGTTGGAGCAAGAAGTTTTCAAGTGTCAGGAGATGGTGGAGCGTGGACTTGATTCCAATCACATTATTATCACGAAGTTCACCAACAACCACAAGCTGGACGTCAAGGACATTGGGGAGGCTATCTTCAAGCTTCATGAGAAAATCGAGCACCTCCAAGCCCAGATTTATGACCTGCAAAACCAAAACTGTGAGTATGAATATAGATTCAAGAGGATGAGTTTGGCTGCAGATTTAAGGTTTCAGGAGACTCGATCATCCTTCTATGATGGTGAGCCTATGCCCTGGAAGAAGGACGACAAGCCTACGCCATCAACAAAATCACCACCGTCTCCACCGACATAGTTTTCGTCATCGTTGCAATTAATAGGTAGTAATAAAGAAAGAGAGGTCTTCACATATAAATATACAATCTTGGACATCTTTTATGATTGTGAGCACTCATTAAAATATGACATGCTAAAGAGTTGACATTGGACAAGGAAGACAACGTAATGGGTTATATTTTCTTACATCTGAGATAAATTATATTGTCTTGGATCTTCCAACATGATGAGCTTGCCTTTCCCCCTCATGCTAGCCAAATTCATTGCACCAAGTAGAGATACTACTTGTGCTTCCAAATACCCTTAAACCAGTCTTGCCATGAGAGTTCACCATATCTACCTATGGATTGAGTAAGATCCTTCAAGTAAGTTGTCATCGGTGCAAGCAATAAAAAAATTGCTCTCTAAATATGTATGATTGATTGGTGTGGAGGAAATAAGCTTTATACGATCGTGTGATATGGAAGTAATAAAAGCGACAGACTGCATATAAAGGTCCATATCACAAGTGGCAATATAAAGTGACGTTCTTTCACATTAGGATTTTGTGCATCCAACCATAAAAGCGCATGACAACCTCTGCTTCCCTCTGCGAAGGGCCTATCTTTTACTTTTATCTCCTACATTGCATAAGAGTCATGGTGAACTTCACCCTTCCTTTTTACATTTTATCCTTTGGCAAGCACAGTATGTTGGAAAGATCCTGGTATATATGGCTAATTGGATGTGAGTTTTCATGAACTATTACTGTTGACATTACCCTTGAGGTAAAACATTGGGAGGCAAAACTATAAGTCCCTATCTTTCTCTGTGTCCGATTAAAACTCCATACCCACAAGTATTGCATGAGTGTCAGCAATTGTGAAAGATTATATGATAGTTGCGTATGTGGACTTGCTGAAAAGCTCTTATACATTGACTCTTTCCTATGTTATGATAAATTGCAATTGCTTCAATGACTGAGATTATAGTTTGTTAGTTTTCAATGAAGTTGACGATTCATACTTGATATTGTGATTGAATTATTACTCTAGCATTAGAGATTATATGACAAAGAATTATACGAGTTGTTGTTCTAAGAGTGATCATGATGCCCTCATGTCCGTATTTTATTTTTATCGACATCTCTATCTCTAAACATGTGGACATATTTTTCGATTTCGGCTTTTCGCTTGACGACAAGGGAGGTCTAAGCTTGGGGGAGTTGATACGTCCATTTTGCATCATGCTTTTATATCAATATTTATTGCATTATGGGCTGTTATTACTGAAGGAAATATGCCCTAGAGGCAATAATAAAGTTATTATTTATTTCCTTATATCATGATAAATGTTTATTATTCATGCTAGAATTGTATTAACCGGAAACATAATACATGTGTGAATACATAGACAAACAGAGTGTCACTAGTATGCCTCTACTTGACTAGCTCGTTGATCAAAGATGGTTATGTTTCCTAGCCATAGACATGAGTTGTCATTTGATTAACGGGATCACATCATTAGGAGACTGATGTGATTGACTTGACCCATTCCGTTAGCTTAGCACTTGATCGTTTAGTTTGTTGCTATTGCTTTCTTCATAACTTATACATGTTCCTATGAGTATGAGATTATGCAACTCCCGTTTACCGAAGGAACACTTTGTGTGCTACCAAATGTCACAACGTAACTGGGTGATTATAAAGGTGCTCTACAGGTGTCTCCGAAGGTACTTGTTGGGTTGGCGTATTTCGAGACTAGGATTTGTCACTCCGATTGTCGGAGAGGTATCTCTGGGCCCTCTCGGTAATGCACATCACTTAAGCCTTGTAAGCATTACAACTAATGAGTTAGTTGCGGAATGATGTATTACAGAACGAGTAAAGAGACTTGCCGGTAACGAGATTGAACTAGGTATTGGAATACCGACGATCGAATCTCGGGCAAGTAACATACCGATGACAAAGGGAACAACGTATGTTGTTATGCGGTTTGACCGATAAAGATCTTTGTCGAATATGTAGGAACCAATATGAGCATCCAGGTTCCGCTATTGGTTATTAACCGGAGACGTGTCTCGATCATGTCTACATAGTTCTCAAACCCGTAGGATCCGCACGCTTAAAGTTCGGTGACGATCGTAATTAGGGTTTTTGTGTTTTGATGAACCGAAGGTTGTTCGGAGTCCCGGATGTGATCACGGACATGATGAGGAGTCTCGAAATGGTCGAGACATAAAGATTGATATATTGGAAGCCTATATGTGGATATCGGGATCGTTCCGGGTGAAATCGGGATTTTACCGGAGTACTGGGGGGTTACCGGAACCCCCCGGGGGTTAATGGGCCTACATGGGCCCTAAGGGAGAAGAGGAGGGCCGGCCAGGGCAGGCCGCGCGCCCCCTCCCCCTAGTCTGAATAGGACAAGGAAGGGGGGGGGGGCGCCCCCCTTTCCTCATTCCCCTTCCCCTTTCCTTCTCCAACAAGGCAAGAGGGGGGAGTCTTACTCCCGGTGGGAGTAGGACTCCTCCAGGCGCACCCCTAGGGGCCGGCCGCACCTCCCCCCTCCCTCCTTCATATACGGGGGCAGGGGGGCACCCCATGACACACAAGTTGATCTTCTGGTCATTCCTTAGCCGTGTGCGGTGCCCCCTTCCACCATATTTCACCTCGGTCATATCATAGCAGTGCTTAGGCGAAGCCCTGCGTCAATAGAACATCATCACCGTCATCACACCGTCGTGCTGACGAAACTCTCCCTCAACACTCGGCTGGATCGGAGCTCGAGGGATGTCACCGAGTTGAACGTGTGCAGAACTCGGAGGTGCCGTACGTTCGGGACTTGGATCGGTCGGATCGGGAAGACGTACGACTACTTCCTCTACGTTGTGTCAATGCTTCCGTTGCCGGTCTACGAGGGTACGTAGACAACACTCTCCCCTCTCGTTGCTATGCATCATCATGATCTTGCGTGTGCGTAGGAATTTTTTTGAAATTACAACGTTCCCCAACAGTGGTATCAGAGCCAGGTTTTATGCGTTGATGTTATATGCACGAGTAGAACACAAGTTAGTTGTGGGCGATAGAAGTCATACTGCTTACCAGCATGTCATACTTTGGTTCGGCGGTATTGTTGGATGAAGTGGCCCAGACCGACATTATGCGTACGCTTACGCGAGACTGGTTCTACCGACGTGCTTTGCACACAGGTGGCTGGCAGGTGTCATTTTCTCCTACTTTAGTTGAATCGAGTGTGGCTACGCCCGGTCCTTGAGAAGGTTAAAACAGCACCAACTTGACAAACTATCGTTGTGGTTTTGATGCGTAGGTAAGAACGGTTCTTGCTAAGCCCGTAGCAGCCACGTAAAACTTGCAACAACAAAGTAGAAGACGTCTAACTTGTTTTTGCAGGGCATGTTGTGATGTGATATGGTCAAGACATGATGCCAAATTTTATTGTATGAAATGATCATGTTTTGTAACCGAGTTATCGGCAACTGGCAGGAGCCATATGGTTGTCGCTTTATTGTATGCAATGCAATCACGCTGTAATGCTTTACTTTATCACTAAGCGGTAGCCATAGTCGTGGAAGCATAAGATTGGCGAGACGACAACGATGCTACGATGGAGATCAAGGTGTCGCGCCGGTGACGATGGTGATCATGACGGTACTTCGGAGATGGAGATCACAAGTACAAGATGATGATGGCCATATCATATCACTTATATTGATTGCATGTGATGTTTATCTTTTATGCATCTTATCTTGCTTTGATTGACGGTAGCATTATAAGATGATCTCTCACTAAATTTCAAGATAAAAGTGTTCTCCCTGAGTATGCACCGTTGCCAAAGTTCGTCGTGCCAAGACACCACGTGATGATCGGGTGTGATAAGCTCTACGTCCATCTACAACGGGTGCAAGCCAGTTTTGCACACGCAGAATACTCAGGTTAAACTTGACGATCCTAGCATATGCAGATATGGCCTCGGAACACTAAGACCGAAAGGTCGAGCGTGAATCATATAGTAGATATGATCAACATATTGATGTTCACCATTGAAAGCTACTCCATTTCACGTGATGATCGGTTATGGTTTAGTTGATTTGGATCACGTGATCACTTAGAAGATTAGAGGGGTGTCTTTCTAAGTGGGAGTTCTTAAATAATATGATTAATTGAACTTAAATTTATCATGAACTTAGTACCTGATAGTATCTTGCTTGTCTGTGTTTGATTGTAGATAGATGGCCCGTGCTGTTGTTCCGTTGAATTTTAATGCGTTCCTTGAGAAAGCAAAGTTGAAAGATGATGGTAGCAATTACACGGACTGGGTCCGTAACTTGAGGATTATCCTCATTGCTGCACAGAAGAATTACGTCCTGAAAGCACCATTGGGTGCCAGGCCTGCTGCTGGAGCAACACCAGATGTTATGAACGTCTGGCAGAGCAAAGCCGATGACTACTCGATAGTTCAATGTGCCCTGCTTTACGGCTTAGAATCGGGACTTCAACGACGTTTTGAACGTCATGGAGCATATGAGATGTTCCAGGAGTTGAAGTTAATATTTCAAGAAATGCCCGGATTGAGAGATATGAAGTCTCCAATAAGTTCTATAGCTGCAAGATGGAGGAGAATAGTTCTGTCAGTGAACATATACTCAAAATGTCTGGGTATCATAATCACTTGACTCAACTGGGAGTTAATCTTCCTGTTGATAGTGTCATTGACAGAGTTCTTGAATCACTGCCAGCAAGCTACAGGAGCTTCGTGATGAACTATAACATGCAAGGGATGGATAAGACGATTCCCGAGCTCTTCGCGATGCTAAAGGTTGCGGAGGTAGAAATCAAGAAGGAGCATCAAGTGTTGATGGTCAACAAGACCGCCAGTTTCAAGAAAAAGGGAAAAGGGAAGAAGAAGGGGAACTTCAAGAAGAATAGCAAGCAAGTTGCTGCTCAGGAGAAGAAACCCAAATCTGGACCTAAGCCTAAAACTGAGTGCTTCTACTGCAAGAAGACTGGACACTGGAAGCAGAACTGCCCCAAGTATTTGGCAGATAAGAAGGATGGCAAGGTGAACAAAGGTATATGTGATATACATGTTATTGATGTGTACCTTACTAGAGCTCGCAGTAGCACCTGGGTATTTGATATTGGTTCTGTTGCTAATATTTGCAACTCGAAACAGGGACTGCGGATTAAGCGAACACTGGCGAAGGACGAGGTGACGATGCGCGTGGGAAATGGTTCCAAAGTCGATGTGATCGCAGTCGGCACGCTACCTCTACATCTACCTTCGGGATTAGTATTAGACCTAAATAATTGTTATTTGGTGCCAGCGTTGAGCATGAACATTATATCTGGATCTTGTTTGATGCAAGACGGTTATTCATTTAAATCAGAGAATAATGGTTGTTCTATTTATATGAGTAATATCTTTTATGGTCATGCACCCTTGAAGAGTGGTCTATTTTTGATGAATATCGATAGTAGTGATACACATATTCATAATGTTGAAGCCAAAAGATGCAGAGTTGATAATGATAGTGCAACTTATTTGTGGCACTGCCGTTTAGGTCATATCGGTATAAAGTGCATGAAGAAACTCCATACTGATGGACTTTTGGAATCACTTGATTATGAATCACTTGGTACTTGCGAACCATGCCTCATGGGCAAGATGACTAAAACACCGTTCTCCGGTACTATGGAGAGAGCAACAGATTTGTTGGAAATCATACATACAGATGTATATGGTCCGATGAATGTTGAGGCTCGGGGCGGATATCGTTATTTTCTCACCTTCACAGATGATTTAAGCAGATATGGGTATATCTACTTAATGAAACATAAGTCTGAAACATTTGAAAAGTTCAAAGAATTTCAGAGTGAAGTTGAAAATCATCGTAACAAGAAAATAAAGTTTCTACGATCTGATCGTGGAGGAGAATATTTGAGTTACGAGTTTGGTCTACATTTGAAACAATGCGGAATAGTTTCGCAACTCACGCCACCCGGAACACCATAGCGTAATGGTATGTCCGAACGTCGTAATCGTACTTTATTAGATATGGTGCGATCTATGATGTCTCTTACTGATTTACCGCTATCATTTTGGGGTTGTGCTTTAGAGACGGCTGCATTCACGTTAAATAGGGCACCATCGAAATCCATTGAGACGACGCCTTATGAACTGTGGTTTGGCAAGAAACCAAAGTTGTCGTTTCTGAAAGTTTGGGGCTGCGATGCTTATGTGAAAAAGCTTCAACCTGATAAGCTCGAACCCAAATCGGAGAAATGTGTCTTCATAGGATACCCAAAGGAGACTGTTGGGTACACCTTCTATCACAGATCCGAAGGCAAGACATTCGTTGCTAAGAATGGATCTTTTCTAGAGAAGGAGTTTCTCTCGAAAGAAGTGAGTGGGAGGAAAGTAGAACTTGATGAGATAACTGTACCTGCTCCCTTATTGGAAAGTAGTACATCACAGAAACCGGTTTCTGTGACACCTACACCAATTAGTGAGGAAGCTAATGATAATGATCATGAAACTTTAGATCAAGTTACTACCGAACCTCGTAGATCAACCAGAGTAAGATCCGCACCAGAGTGGTATGGTAATCCTGCTCTAGAAGTCATGCTACTAGATCATGATGAACCTACGAACTATGAAGAAGTGATGGTGAGCCCAGATTCCGCAAAATGGCTAGAAGCCATGAAATCTGAGATGGGATCCATGTATGAGAACAAAGTATGGACTTTGGTTGACTTGCCCGTTGATCGGAAAGCAATTGAGAATAAATGGATCTTCAAGAAGAAGACTGACGCTGACGGTAATTCTACTGTCTACCTAGCTCGACTTGTTGCGAAAGGTTTTCGACAAGTTCAAGGGATTGACTACGATGATACCTTCTCACCCGCAGCGATGCTTAAGTCTGTCCGAATCATGTTAGCGATTGCCGCATTTTATGATTATGAAATTTGGCAAATGGATGTCAAAACTGCATTCCTGAATGTATTTCTGGAAGAAGAGTTGTATATGATGCAACTGGAAGGTTTTTTTGATCCAAAGGAAGCTAACAAAGTGTGCAAGCTCCAGTGATCCATTTATGGACTGGTGCAAGCCTCTCGGAGTTGGAATAAACTCTTTGATAGTGTGATCAAAGCATTTGGTTTTGTACAAACTTTTGGAGAAGCCTGTATTTACAAGAAAGTGAGTGGGTGCTCTGTAGCATTTCTGATATTATATGTGGATGACATATTACAGATTGGAAATGATATAGAATTTCCGGATAGCACAAAGGGATACTTGAATAAGAGTTTTTCAATGAAAGACCTCGGTGAAGCTGCTTACATATTGGGCATTAAGATCTATAGAGATAGATCAAGACGCTTAATTGGACTTTCACAAAGCACATACCTTGACAAAGTTTTGAAGAAGTTCAAAATGGATCAAGCAAAGAAAGGGTTCTTGCCTGTGTTACAAGGTGTGAAGTTGAGTAAGACTCAATGTCCGACCACCGCAGAAGATAGAGAGAAAATGAAAGATATTCCCTATGCTTCAGCCATAGGCTCTATCATGTATGCAATGCTATGTACCAGACCTGATGTGTGCCTTGCTATAAGTCTAGCAGGGAGGTACCAAAGTAATCCAGGAGCGGATCACTGGACAGTGGTCAAGAACATCCTAAAGTATCTGAAAAGGACTAAGGATATGTTTCTCGTATATGGAGGTGACAAAGAGCTCATCGTAAATGGTTACGTAGATGCAAGCTTTGACACTGATCCAGACAATTCTAAATCGCAAACCGGATACGTGTTTATATTAAACGGTGGAGCTGTCAGTTGGTGCAGTTCTAAACAAAGCGTCGTGGCGGGATCTACATGTGAAGCGGAGTACATAGCTGCTTCGGAAGCAGCAAATGAAGGAGTCTGGATGAAGGAGTTCATATCCGATCTAGGTGTCATACCTAGTGCATCGGGTCCAATGAAAATCTTTTGTGACAATACTGGTGCAATTGCCTTGGCGAAGAAATCCAGATTTCACAAGAGAACCAAGCACATCAAGAGATGCTTCAATTCCATTCAGGATTTAGTCCAAGTGGGAGACATAGGAATTTGCAAGATACATACGGATCTGAATGTTGCAGACCCACTGACTAAGCCTCTTCCACGAGCAAAACATGATCAACACCAAGGCTCCATGGGTGTTAGAATCATTACTGTGTAATTTAGATTATTGACTCTAGTGCAAGTGGGAGACTGAAGGAAATATGCCCTAGAGGCAATAATAAAGTTATTATTTATTTCCTTATATCATGATAAATGTTTATTATTCATGCTAGAATTGTATTAACCAGAAACATAATACATGTGTGAATACATAGAGAAACAGAGTGTCACTAGTATGCCTCTACTTGACTAGCTCGTTGATCAAAGATGGTTATGTTTTCTAGCCATAGACATGAGTTGTCATTTGATTAACGGGATCACATCATTAGGATAATGATGTGATTGACTTGACCCATTCCGTTAGCTTAGCACTTGATTGTTTAGTTTGTTGCTATTGCTTTCTTCATAACTTATACATGTTCCTATGACTATGAGATTACACAACTCCCGTTTATCGGAGGAACACTTTGTGTGCTACCAAACGTCACAACGTAACTGGGTGATTATAAAGGTGCTCTACAGGTGTCTCCGAAGGTACTTGTTGGGTTGGCGTATTTCGAGATTAGGATTTGTCACTCCGATTGTCGGAGAGGTATCGAGGTATCTCTGGGCCCTCTCGGAATGCACATCACTTAAGCCTTGCAAGCATTGCAACTAATGAGTTAGTTGCGGAATGATGTATTACGGAACGAGTAAAGAGACTTGCCGGTAACTAGATTGAACTAGGTATTGGAATACCGACGATCGAATCTCGGGCAAGTAACATACGATGACAAAGGGAACAACGTATGTTGTTATGCAGTTTGACCGATAAAGATCTTCATAGAATATGTAGGAACCAATATGAGCATCCAGGTTCCGCTATAGGTTATTGACCGGAGACGTGTTTCGGTCATGTCTACATAGTTCTCGAACCCGTAGGATCCGCACGCTTAAAGTTCGGTGACGATCATAATTAGGGTTTTTTGATGAACCAAAGGTTGTCCGTAGTCCCAGCTGTGATCACAGACATGACGAGGAGTCTCGAAATGGTCGAGACATAAAGATTGATATATTGGAAGCCTATATTTGGATATCGGAATCGTTCCAGGTGAAATCAAGATTTTACCGGAGTACCGGGGGGTTACCGGAACCCCCCCGGGGGTTAATGGGCCTACATGGGCCCTAAGGGAGAAGAGGAGGGCCGGCCAGGGCAGGCCGCGCGCCCCCTCCCCCCTAGTCCGAATAGGACAAGGAAGGGGGAGGGGCGCCCCCTTTCCTCTCTCCCCTTCCCCTTTCCTTCTCCAACAAGGCAAGAGGGGGGAGTCCTACTCCCGGTGGGAGTAGGACTCCTCCAGGCGCACCCCTAGGGGCCGGCCGCACCTCCCCCTCCCTCCTTCATATACGGGGGCAGGGGGCACCCCATGACACACAAGTTGATCTTCTGGTCATTCCTTAGCCGTGTGCGGTGCCCCCTTCCACCATATTTCACCTCGGTCATATCATAGCAGTGCTTAGGCGAAGCCCTGCGTCGATAGAACATCATCACCGTCATCACACCGTCGTGCTGACGAAACTCTCCCTCAACACTCGGCTGGATCGGAGCTCGAGGGACGTCACCGAGTTGAACGTGTGCAGAACTCGGAGGTGCCGTACGTTCGGGACTTGGATCGGTCGGATCGGGAAGACGTACGACTACTTCCTCTACGTTGTGTCAACGCTTCCGTTGCCGGTCTACGAGGGTACGTAGACAACACTCTCCCCTCTCGTTGCTATGCATCACCATGATCTTGCGTGTGCGTAGGAAATTTTTTGAAATTACTACGTTCCCCAACAATTACACATTATGTCACAATACTTATGCTTATTCTCTCTTATTTTACAAGGTTTCCATAAAGAGGGAGAATGCCGACAGTTGGGATTCTGGGCTGGAAAAGGAGCAAATATTAGAGACCTATTCTGCGCAGCTCCAAAAGTCCTAAAACTTCACGGAAGATGTTTTCCAAATATATAAAAAATACTGAGAGCAAGAACTTCACCAGGGGGCCACACCCTGCCCACGAGAGTGGGGGCGGGCCCCCTACCTCGTGGCCCCCCTGGTGGCCCTCCGGTGGCTATCTTCTGCTATATGAAGTCTTTCGATGGGAAAAAAAATCAGAAGCCATCTTCTCGGACGAAACTCCGCCGCCACGAGGCGGAACCTTGGCGGAACCAATCTAGGGCTCTGGCAGAGCTGTTCTGCCGGGGAAACTTCCCTCCCGGAGGGGGAAATCATCACCATCGTCATCACCAACACTCCTCTCATCGGGACAGGGCAATCTCCATCAACATCTTCATCAGCACCATCTAATCTCAAAACCCTAGTTCATCTGTTGTATCCAATTCTTCTCTCCAAGTCCGGGATTGGTGCTAGTAGGTTGCTAGTATTGTTAATTACACCTTGTAGTTGATGCTAGTTGGTTTAATTGGTGGAAGATCATATGTTCAGATCCTATATGCATATTAATACTCCTCTGATTATGAACATGTTTATGCTTTGCGAGTAGTTACTTTTGTTCTTGAGGACATGGGAGAAGTCTTGCTATTAGTAGTCATGTGAATTTGGTATTCGTTCGATATTTTGATGAGATGTATGTTGTCTCTCCTCTAGTGGTGTTATGTGAACGTTGACTACATGACACTTCACCATTATTTGGGCCTAGAGGAAGGCATTGGGAAGTAATAACTAGATGATGGGTTGCTAGAGTGACAGAAGCTTAAACCCTAGTTTATGCGTTGCTTCGTAAGGGGCTGATTTGGATCCATATGTTTCATGCTATGGTTAGGTTTACCTTAATACTTTTGTTGTAGTTGCGGATGCTTTCAATAGAGGGTAATCATAAGTGGGATGCTTGTCCAAGTAAGGACAGTACCCAAGCACCGGTCCACCCACATACCAAATTATCAAAGTACCGAACGCAAATCATATGAACGTGATGAAAACTAGCTTGACGATATTCCCATGTGTCCTCGGGAGCGCTTTACATCATATAAGAGTTTGTCCAGGCTTATCCTTTTCTACAAAAAGGATTGGGCCACCTTGCTGCACCTTATTTACTTTTTTTACTTGTTGCTCGTTACAAATTATCTTATCACAAAATTATCTGTTACCACTTATTCAGTACTTGCAGAGAATACCTTGCTGGAAACCGCTTATCATTTCCTTCTGCTCCTCGTTGGGTTCGACACTCTTACTTATCGAAAGGACTACGATAGATTCCCTATACTTGTGGGTCATCAAATTCCACCAAGAGATATTTGATTCCCCCACTAATCCCTAGCGGATCTTGTTACTCTTGGGTGATTGAGCACCCTAGACGGTTGAGGTCACCACGGAGCCATAGTCCATTGTGATGAAGCTTCGTGGTTGTGTTAGGAGCCTCCGATTAAGTTGTGGAGTTTTCCCCAACCTTGTTTGTAAAGGTCCGGCCGCCGCCTCCAAGGGCACCAATAGTGGAATCTCGACATCTCGCATTGTGTGAGGGCATGAGGAGAATACAGTGGACCTAGTGGCTTCTTGGGGAGCATTGTGCCTCCACACCGGTCTAACGGAGACGTACTTCCCCTCAAAAGGAAGGAACTTCGGTAACACATCCTCGTCTCCACCGGCTCCACTCTTGGTTATCTCGTACCTTTACTTGTGCAAGCTTTTAGTGTTACTTCCCTTGCTTGCTTGTGTGTTTGTTGTTGTTGTTGTTGTTGTTGCATCATATAGGTTGCTCACCTAATTGCACTGCTAGACAACCTTCTTTTATGCAAAGTTTAATTTGGTAAAGGAAAGCTAAAAATTGTTAGTTGCCTATTCACCCCCCTCTAGTCAACCTTTTCGATCCTTTCACTCGGCCATCGGCGCCATAGCCCCGCTCTCCACCTTGCCGGAATCCCCATGCTAGGGTTCTAGGTGACATGGCCGCTAAGAGAGGTTGGCGTTGCTAGCCGTGTGTGTTCGCCGTCGAAGACGCGGTGGAAGAGAGGGCTCGAGGCGTGGCGGTGACACTACAAAAAAAAGACACATCCATGACATTTTGGACCGAACGAATTTTTTTCCTGTCATGCTTATGACACTTCTATGACGATAATTGTGGAAAAACCCGGTATCATCATAGACGTGGTGGGCTCCTACTTCTATGACAAAAAATCATGACAGAAAATGGGCTTTTCGTCCTGGGTGGGCCGAAGACGCAACTGCATGAGATTCTTTGGGTCATGTATGATGCAAAAAACCGTGGTAGAAGCGAGGGCGAGGAAAATATCGGGGAGTTCCCGGTTACGGTGGGTGGTCGGGGCCGAGTGATGCACGGAGGTTTGCATGTTTCTCTTGTACACGTACACGCGTGTGTGCGAGGTGTTACGCTCTAACTGAACCCGAGCGAGGCGTTGGGCTCTAATTGAACCCGATCTATTGCACTAGCTACGTTACTGAACCCCGATCGATCCCTTGTTGTTAACTGAACCCGAGTGATTCCTTCGCTACTGCTGCTAACTGAAGCCGATCGATGCTGCCTCTTGATGAACAGTGAGTGTTGTTCGGGGGGGTGGATGAATAGTTCCTGGTAGGGGGTTGGATGAATAGGACCCTGTGGTAGTAGAGGTCGTTGCCGCTGGATGAATAGGACCCCGACCGAGCCGGTTGGGGGTGGATGAACATGACCCCGTGGAGGACTGGATGAACAGGACCCTGTGGAGGGCTGGTTGAACAGTAGCCGATGGAGGGCTGGATGAATAGTAGCCCATGGAGGGGTGGTTGAACAGGACCCCATGGAGAGGGCTGGTGGAACAGTAGCCGGTGGAGAAGCGGTGGAGGATGGATGAACAGGAGCCCATGGATGAACAGTGGTTGATGGAGGCAGAAGGGGAGACGCCGTGGATGAACAATCACAGGTGGGGGCTGGAGGAGGTCGACGGTGGATGAACAGTTTGTGCAGGCAGTCGACGATGGAGATGAACAGTATCCCATGGAGTTTCATTTTGCGATACGCCACACCCGTCCCGATGAATAGGGCCCCTGTTTCGACCGTAGCGCTCCAACACAAGTCTGTTTCCTCCGTTTTGCGATATGCCACACCCCTCCCGATCAACAGGACCCCGTTTCGACCGTAGGAGGTCCAAGAGAATTCTGTTTCCTCCGTTTTGCCGTACGTCAGACCCCTTCTGATGAACAGGATCCCGTTTCGAATGTGGCCGGTCGAACACAAGGCCGTTTCCTCCATTCTGTGGTACGCCAGGCCTTGTTTCGATCGGCCATTCCGTCCAAGCCGGTTGGCTCCTGATGAACACGAAGACGCAGTTTCTCTGTTCCGACCCAGCCATGTACATGAGCCCTGGCCATATGTATGCGCGAGTAGGGGTTTAAAACCCCGCCCGTATGTACGTACGTGGCCGTATTTACTTTCTTGCACCCTGGTTGTACCTACGTGTACATGCTATGTGCGCGCCTCTACTACGACACGTGCGCGCCTATACTATGACACGTGTCCTTCCTTACACGGCCATGGTTCATCGCTGCAGCCTGCAGACAGACCGATCGTATGTATGTACATGTTCGCGACCAAAATGACAATGCTACATATGCTTCAACCAAGTGGGTCCCAATTGTCAGGCACTTTCTTGTGTGCGAAGATGTAGCTGGTGGGTCCCAGCAGTTAGGGGGAAGCATTTTTTCGCGAAATACGGTGGCCCGTCCAATGGGTGCCCGCTGTCATGTGGAGAAATCATTATTTTGCACGTAATAAGGAGGCACTTCCTTGCTACGGCAGTGGACCAAGCTGTTAGCCTCTCCACGTACAATACTCTTCCAATGAAGTCGTCGTGGATCAGCAGGTCCGGCCTGGGCTCAACCGCGGCCAGCGCGTCCGCGAACACCAGCCCGAGCGCCGCCATCGCGGGGACGAAGTCCACAAGATGTGTCGTGGACGAGAGCTCGTCCGTGCACTGCAGGCCATCCTTGAAGGGGAACGGAAGCTCGATGACCGCGGCGCCGGCGCCGGCGCCGTTGAATCCCGCGTGGATGAAGGGCGCGTTGCGCGGGGTGGTGAAGAAGGTGACGATGGAGGCGAGGCGGCGGCCGAGGAGGAGGCGCGCCAGGTGGAGCAGCGGCATGGCATGGCCTTTGGCCATGAAGGGGAGCATGTCGACGTGACGGAGCGGCGGTGAAGCGGCCATGGATGGATATACAGTGCAGGAGGCGTGTAGCAGTGCAGCTGTGCAAGTGTGTGAGTCTCACACAGTCTCGTACGTCCGATTATATACTCGCTTGCGCCGCATGCGCCTAGAGCTATAGCTTGCTGTTGAAGCCGCGTAACTACTAGAGGTAAAAATTTAACTGTAGTAATAATTGAGAGGCATCGGATGCGAAGGACAATCAGACGTCCAGTCCAGCGAGTGAAACGACGGGCTTTAATAACAGTGCAATGATTCCATCTTCAACGGCGTACGCATGGCGTGGGCCTGGCTGTTCTCGTCATTGATGCACTGCCTGCTTTCGTCTTTCTCGTCTCGATGTAGTACGGCGCCGACTGACCCCTGCCGGCCTGCGGCTCGTAGAACAATGGCAGCGCACCAACCACTCTCGACACTTCGACAGCGTCGACGGAGACATTGCAGGACGAAATCACTGTTCTGACCTTGTCAACATTTATAGTCATAAACTGAACTCGACGTGAAAGTATTTCGCGATTTGACCCTTTTAGAAACACCAGAGCCCGCGTGTTTCCATCCAACATAGAAACGCCGAGCAAGCTAGCGTTCCCTGTCAACACGGAAATGCTGAGGCAGCTAGCGTTTCTTCCCTGGCCCACAGTCAGTCTGAACCCGCTGTTTTCGCTGACGTGGCACGCGTGAAACGCCAAGGTCCTTGGCGTTTCTGAACTGGATTAAGTAACGCGCGCGGGCCTCGGGGGCCCAACCCAGCCCACTCGCAGTCCCAGCCTCGGTCGGGTAGTTCTTCCAGGACGAACTGGCGGCCGCCCCCTCCCTCTTCTTCACCAAATCTCCCCCAGATTTGTTATTTTGATCATCAAAACGAGTAGATCGGAGCATCCCCGAGTTGCTTGAGGTATTCTCTTCCCAATCCTCCATTTATTTTCAGTCAAGATTGGCTATTGTAGATGCATTTTTTCAAACATGGTGGAACCCTAAGATGAGTTATTAGTGATTTGGTTGATGAATATTTTGGTTACATTATGTTTAGAAAGAAGACATATACTCCTTGTGTTGAAGTATTCTTAGTTAACTTGTTTAGTATTGGATTTAGAGAGAGACCATTTCTTTGGATTAGGTTGAACCTATTATTTGTTAATAATTAGTTGTGATAGATTCTTTATGATAAAATAGGTTGAAAAGAATTGGTGTTGGTAATGTCGTTCATGATTTGTATCTTTGGGATAATTTGTAGTAGTTCTCACACGATTTTGTATATGATGCGGTCATAATTTTAAGCATATATCATAACAAATCCATTGACCTTATTTCGTAGGATGTTTGAGCCGGATAAATATCCCGGCCTTGATGATTATTACAAGGAGAAGCATCGTGTTGTGCTAGTAGAAAGAAGGGAGGTAATTATGTATCTACATTGTTGATTCTCATATTGTGAGTAGTTTAGAGAAGTATATAAATTGTGTGTGTGTTATTTGTAGGTTCCTCCAGTACTTCGTTTGAGAGGCCACAACCCACGTGAGTCCTTGAGGTATGACCGTCGCTACGAGCCTTATTTTAGAAGAATGGATCTTCTCCAGTTTGTGCTCAACTTTAAAGGCACACCACCATGGCTGAACTCGACGGCCATTACCGCCATTACGGACCGTCGGAGGCCGGAGATGCACTCTTTTCACCTTGCTCTTGGTGAGATGACCGTTACTTTGGAGGATATTGTGATGATCTCCGGTCTTCTAATCGAGGGCAGGTCTCTTACCGGGAAGGTGAGGTCCGAGGGGTGGCGACAAAGGGTTGCAGGTTTGGTTGGTGTTGAACCTCCCCCGTGGATTCATGAAACAAAGAAGGATCCTAGGCCATCTGGTGTTTTGTTCTCATGGCTACAAGAACATTTTTACGAGTGCCCAGAGAATGCCAGTCCGGCTGTTGTGGAGAGGTACGCTAGGGCTTACTTATGGAATCTTTTGACCCAAGTAGTGTTTCCTAATGGCACGGGAGACACAGCCTCGTGGATGTTCTTGGACCCTCTTTGTAACTGGGATGTTAAGTGGAGTTGGGGGTCAGCGGCACTAGCCTTCTTGTACCGTCAGGTAATGATAATTTGATGCATTCTCATTATATGAAAGAGATTTTTGCATGTGATTGTTTAATGTGTGTACAAATGTGCAGTTGGACGGAGCATGTATGAGGACAATCAGACGTCCAACGAGTAAAAAACGACGGGCTTTTATAATAGTGTAATGATTCCATCTTCAACGGCGTACTTATGGCATGGGCCTGGCTGCTTTCGTCGTCGATGCACTGCCGCTTTCGTCTTTCTCGTGTCGACGTAGTACGACGCCAACTGACCCCTGCCGGCCTGCGGCTCATAGCACCAACCGCTAGCTCGACTCTGCTCTCGACACTTCACAGCGGTCGACCGAGACATTGCAGGTCGCGACGGTGGCGCACGGGTCATAGGTACGTCCGGCCAATTTCACAGGCGCCCCGTATGTATCGAACTAATTACTCGTCAAGTTTGTGTTCTTCGATAAAGTGCATTTTCTTTTTTTAACACCAACTAAAGCGCATTCTCATTCAAAACGTTATAGTACTCCATTGAGTGTTTTTTAAGACTACCCACAGTGGGAGTAGAGCAGTGCTACATGCACGACACTGGCCGGACGACATGCAGACGATATGACATATCCCACTATCAGAGTCCAAGGTAAAACATCTCCAACGGTTGGATTAGTTATCGTCCTCGTGTCGTTCACTGGAATTGTCATGTGTAGTAGTAGTTTCGGTGGGAGTAATATAGGTAATAACATCACATATACCTAGATAAAATAGATGATGTGGCAAGTAATAAATAAAGAAAGAGAGAAATGTGGCAACATAGCTAGTTACTACTAGTATGAGTAACATCACACATAGCAAGACAAGATGAGTTTATAGCTTAATAAATAAAGTGTTGTATGTTATCACATATATGTTACTCCCCACTATAGAGATAATAACATAGAGTAGTAACATGGGCATGTTAATCTATGTTACTACCCATTGTGGCTAGTCTAAATGCACGCGGTCAACACGTGGTACAAAAGCGTTTACATAACGGTACAATCAAAGTCGCTCACATACACGAGCATACACTCACCCATGAATGCACACACGCACACCCTACCCGTTGAGCACCTCCAAGAGACTGAGCCAATATTGCATCTTGAGATTTTACGAAGTCACCACCGGCGCCTTGCAATGTCTCTTCCCACTGAAGGATTATCATCGGAAGCCTAAAATAAATTCAGGAATAATGCGAGAAACAATGTCAAGTCTATGATTTGAACTATGATGACACTACAAAAAAAGACACATCCGTGACATTTTGGGCCGAACGAAATTTTTTTCTGTCATACATATGACACTTCTATGACGACAATTGTGACAAAACCCGGTATTATCATAGATGTGGTGGGCTCCTACTTCTATGACAAAAAATCATGACAGAAAATGGGCTTTTCATCCTGGGCGGGCCGGAGATGCAGCTGCATGACATTCTTTGGGCCATCCATGACAGAAAAAACCGTGGTAGAAGCGAGGGGGAGGAAAATTTCGGGGAGTTCCCAGTTACGGTGGGAGGTCGGGGGCCAAGCGATGCGCGTTTCTCTCGTACATGTACGCGCGTGTGTGCGAGGCGTTGGCTCTAACTGAACCCGAGAAAGGCGTTGGGCTCTAACTGAACCCGAGCAAGGCGTTGGGCTCTAACTGAACCCGAGCGATTGCACTGCAGGCTACACGTTACTGAACCCGAGCGATCGATCGATGGCTGTTAACTGAACCCGATCGAGCGATTCCTTGGCTACTGCTGCTAACTGAAGCCGATCGATGGGATGAATAGTGAGCATTGCGGGGGGGGGGGGGGGGGGGGGGGGGGGGGGGGGGGGGGGGGGGGGGGGGGGGGGGGGGGGGGGTTGGATGAACAGTGAGCGGTGGCGTTGCCTCTGGATGAACAGGACCCCGTGGTGTGGTGGAGGGCTGGATGAACAGTAGACTGTGGAGGGGTGCCCGTGGAGGGGTGGATGAACAGGACCCCGTGGTGTGGAGGGCAGGATGAACAGTAGACGGTGGAGGGGTGCCCGTGGAGGGGTGGTTGAACAGGACCCCGTGGTGTGGAGGGCTAGATGAACAGTAGACGGTGGAGGGGTGGTTGAACAGTAGCCAGTGGAGTAGCGCGCGGTGGAGGCTGGATGAACAGGAGCCCGTGGAGGCTGGAGGAGGTCGACGGTGGATGAACAGTAGCTCGTGGAGGCTGGAGGGGTCGACGGTGGAGATGAACAGTATCCCGTGGAGTCCCGTTTTGCGGTATGCCACACCCCTCCCGATGAACAGGACCCTCGTTTCGACCGTAGCGCTCCAACACAAGTCTGTTTCCTCCGTTTTGCGGTACGCCACACCCCTCCCGATCAACAAGACCCCCGTTTCGACAGTAGGAGGCCCGTTTCCTCCGTTTTGCGGTACTCCACACCCCCCCGATCAACAGGACCCCCGTTTTGACCGTAGGAGGTCCGTTTCCTCTGTTTTGCGGTACGCCACACCCCTCCCGATCAACAGGACCCCCGTTTCGACCGTAGGAGGTCCGTTTCCTCCGTTGTGCGGTACGTCAGGCCTCGTTTCCATCGCCTCTTCCGTCCAAGCCCTCCCGATGAACACGACCAGGCATTCCGTTCCGACCCATGAACACGACGACGACGCTGTTTCTCCGTTCCGACCCAGCCATGTACACGAGCCCTCGCCGTACGTAAGCACGAGTAGGCGTTCGAGACCCCGCCCATATGTACACATACGTGGCCGTATTTCTTTCTTGCACCCTGGCCGCTGTACGTACGTGTACATGCTACGTGCGCGCCTCTACTATGATACGTGCGTGCCTCTACATCCACTAGTATATATGTACGTACACGTTCGCGACCAGAATGACAACGCTACGTACGCTTCGACCAGGTGGGTCCCGACTGTCAGGCACTTCCTTGCCTGCGAAGATGTAGCTGGTGGGTCCCAGCAGTCAGGGGGTGAATCGTTTTTTTTGCCCGGACGCACTACCTTGCGTGCGAAGATGTAGCTGGTGGGTCCCAGCAGTCGGGGGGCTAGTGGGTCCCAGCAGTCAGGGGGGCGAATCGTTTTTTTTTGCCCGGACGCACTTCCTTGCGTGCGAAGATGTAGCTGGTGGGTCCCAGCAGTCAGGGGGGCGAATTGTTATTTTTTTGCCCGGACGCACTTCCTTGCGTGCGAAGGTGTAGCTGGTGGGTCCCAGTAGTCAGGGGAAACGTTTTTTTCGTGAAATACGATGGCACGTCCGGTGGGTCCCTGCTGTCAGGTGGAGGAAACATTATTTTCCGCGTAATAAGGAGGCACTTCCTTGTTGCGGCCGTGGACCCAGCTGTCAGCCTCTCCACGTACAGTCCACGTCCGATGAAACTAGTTCCTTGACCACGTTGACCACGCCGCGCCGAGAGCACCAGGGCAGTGGACGACGGCGAGGCCTAGGAAGGGGACGACGCGGAGCCGGGGAAGACGCAGCAGTGGAAGCCCGCGCGGAGAGGAGTATGAGGGTTCACTGGTTCGGCTGCGGTGTGAGGCTACCGTCGCCACAGAATAACAGGGGGTGTGGGTGAGTAGAGGGATGGCCTGTCCAGCGGTGGGAGTAGTACGGGGCGGTGAGGTCTCCGCGGCATCACAGCCGGCCACGGGAGGCAGGAGCACGCGACACGACCGGCGCTGTTTTGGGCGGCCGGAGTAAGAAGACCAGAGTTGAAGAAGCACTACGGCCGTTGGATGGACATCGTACGATCACTGCAGCTAGAATCGTTTATATTGACTAAGTTGACAAAGCCCTTGGTACACGTCAACTTAGTAGGCCCACAGCTCGGATTTGGCAGAGAACATATAGCCCATTTTCGATTTGTAAGAATGTACAACCCATTTTTTAATTCTAATGGAATTTACTACAGCCCTTTTACAGTTTGTTAAAAGTACAGCCGAACTTCTAGCTAGGACAACGATTAATAATTTCAAACAACCGCTCAAAACAGAATTCAAAAAAAATTCCCACATTTTGATGGGATCCGAAATATTTTTATCGGAAATTTCTAGTCAGGTTAAATATAATTTCAAAATAAAGTTGTATTACGTTAAAATCCAACGAAATATTGCGCGCGCAACAAGTAATGAAATTAAAATTTTCAAATTCCAAAAATAATATATTTTTCAAACTAATTACGTGTTTGGTGCATCGTAATTGTCCAGTTATTATAATTACATCCCATTTATTATTTCTTGAAGTTCATTTTCTTATTAAGTCTAATGCATACCTCCTAGGAAAGTTTGCAGCCCAGGGGGGCGGAGAATAACAAGTTGACCCGGATATTGTGTACAACTGTCGACCCAGTTGCATTGCTGATATTGAAAACAACTATTTTTTATACACACATTTAAAAAAATTTGTATAGATAAGGAACATTTTTTATACACACATTTAACAATTTTTAAATACATGATTAACACTTTTTAAAACATATTTTTTAGTCAACAGTGGGTCCACAGCGAGCGGAGGAGGTCACAATACAGATATTTTTTTAAATACATGATTAACACTTTTGCAAAAACAATTAGCCCACAGCGAGCCAATTAGCTCTAGTCGGCCCACAGTGGGCCGACAGGACCCAATCAGCCCACAGTGGGCCGATAGGGGCCAGTCGGCCAGCTGTAGGCCGACTGGAATCCAATCGGCGGCTGTGGGCCGACTAGGCCTAGTCGGCCTGCAGCGGGCCGACGGTGTATTATTTTTGAAAAAAATTTACCTAGCGTAATATTTATGAAAATTAATAAAAATGTATTATTTAAAAAATAGCGAAAAATGGCCTGTGTAGTACAGTACAACCTAACATGGTTACTCAGCCCACATTCAGCGAAGCCGGAAAGGCCCAAGCAAGGCTTCTGTACAACTTTTTGAAGTCACTAAGCTCAATTAATAACTTAAAAAAAGTTAGATTATAGTGGAACCTAATTAAAAGCTGTCACGAGCAAATAAATAATTCAACGGGTCCCTCTTCTGCGTGTGTGTGTGTGAGAGAGAGATAGAGAGAGAGACCCATCGGCCGATGCTCGTAAATACATCTTTCAGCGATATGCATTGCTGATGCTCAGTAAAAACTTATATAGTTGACACAATCATATAGAACATCATAGCACACTGAACTTGCATACAAAAATTTCACGCAGGCGGCACAATCAGGATGGAAGCAGTGGATCGCTACGGGAAGGGCTATGTTGAAACCAACGAAGTCGTACATAACGGTTCATCGTCTTTATCAATGACGGAGAAATATCTTGAATGTTGTGCAAAGAAAACAGACAGACAACACAATAAGTTCTGCTAGCACATTAAGTTGATGTACAGCCCGTTCTAAAAAAAGTTCAGGTACAAAATTAGAACATGTCACAATCAAATGTACTGGCATATCAGTGCTTCACACCCATAGCTCGGATTTAACTAGTATCTGACAAGATTCAGTTGTTACCTCAAATTAGAGCACATCCAGGCAGCCAGCCCTGCCTCTTCTCCCAAAGAAGCAGTGGCCTCTGCCGCGCGATGGAGTAGGCCCTGTGCCATCCATCATTCCGAGCAACACAGGGAAAGTCTAACGTTGACTCCTGTAATGGACATCGTCGACGGACCCTGGCACCAGCGGCAGCGGCAGGACTTCGATTGATGGATTGACCACTTCTTCGACATGCACGAACACTCGATACAGGTACATCCCTAACATGGTCCGCGGCGGCCTTGGTGGCGATGAATAGTACAACCCCGGTTCCTGCACCGGTATCTCAACACCAATCACCTTCGGTATGGTGGACGGCTTCTTCATCCATGCCATAACCGTCAGAGCCCAGCTGTCTAGAGGAACAAACATACTTACGAGCTCACCTCCAAGGTCGTTGATAAGCTCGTTCATGGACTCGCTGTTCCAAGCACGTCGAGGCATGCCGTGGAAGGTAAGCTTTGTTAAAAACTCAAGCTCAGAGGGCACTGAGCCCCATCCTGGGTGCCACCGATCAAAGCTCACCAACGCGCCATCGCAGAACAAACGCCGGGAAGATTCGAACACACGACTATAGTCGAAAGTTGTCCGGAACCTGACGAAGAAATCAGCCGGTGGCGGACAGACTTCGACGAGCAAGTCACTTATTTGGATGCCGTGCACAATGCCAAGAGCTTTGACAAGGTCATCCGGCGAGACGGGAGGCCGGTCGCCGTTGATGGTTACCATCAGCACTTTGCTGGAAAACTGGTCGTCAAGCGCCGCCATGCCACTGTTGAGCGACAGCACGCAGCGACCGAAGGCAGGACGGACCTCAGGATCTCTGGCTCGGAGATCCGCGTTGACCGGTGACATGATAGTGCGCTTGAGTACAGGGAGTACAGGAGGGGGATTTGGGGGAACTAGAGTAGGAATCGAGATTCCAGAGGCGGGGGAGGGGCGGGAGACTAGGGATGAAAAGGTAGCATGAATTTCGAGTACGTGCCCACATGTCGGCCTAAGAGTCCTTATTCTTTCTTTTTTGGAGAGCCCAGCCTTTTTTTCAGGATCTTTTGAGAGCCCAGCCTGAGAGTCATAATTGACCTGTTTGGCATTGCGTTACTACTCGGCCCATATTCAACGACACCTCACTGGCCCAAACAAGTGTACATCATCGAAAGGACACTAAGCTCAAATTATATAACTTGAAAAAAGGAGATATACTCTGAATACTGGAGAATGGTGATGCCCTCATTTAGCCCACCAGTAGTTCGAGACAATAAACAGTTTGAAACAATGATATATACAACATTCAAACACTGACTAGTGACTACTACTGACATAAACAGCAAGACATGATAGTTCATAAGAAGTCTTGCTACACCACCAAAACACACCCATCTGCAGCGCTCAGACTCTCGTGATCCAGACGAGAATGACATTCTAAATAGAAGCAACTATTACATAGTAAGAGTGATATAGACGAGGATGACCAAATGACAAGGAATATGCATAACAAAAGAAAGAACTACCCATCCAGAACCAGCAGCAAAGACAACAAAGTCATTCGAAGAGATGATCCAGCACCATCATAATTTGCAGCCCCGCTTCAGCGACCTGTGATCCGGAGACACCAGTACTCCACCCTCTCGATGCAACAGCCCAATTACCTATCAACCTGAAGGCTCGAACCACATCACTGCCTGTCGTAATTGAGACATCCAAGGATCAAAGTTAATCCGGACGCCTTTGTTATTCTCAGCTTCTTTTGGCTGCAGGCTGTATCGTTGACAATCAGGGGAGTTTGCTCCCAAACTCCTAGGGCTCGCTGTGTAGACACAGTTTTCCATAGCAAACAGAGCCTCTCTGCCATCAAGGTCCTTGCCAACGGTGATCTCCTGGTTAATCGGATAATTGAGTCCGACAAACAGAGAGTGTGAACCAAGGCTGTTTACCCGCCTCCAACTAAAAAAATCCTAAAGGCCCCAACAAGCTGGTATCCTGCTCATAGATGTAACAACCACTGTCCGGATACTCACGTATTACACGGTGCTTGTATACAGTGGGGTTTTTGCAATATAACTTTTTCGGCTCATGTGTCCAAATGATCATCAGTCTTTTGTCGTCGTCTGATCGAGCAAGGAACCAGTTGTGCTTCCCTGTTTTTGGCAAAGGTGGTGTGATTACAAAGGGCAGTAACTGTAGGGACACTGCATCATATCAAAAAGGACAGGCATTATTAATGTAAGATCAGCATTGTTCAGAGTATGAGTAGGATAATGCAAGAAACATCATTGATATGTCCCTGTTGGAACTGGGTGGAAAATACAGGGACATGTATACTTGGTTCGAAAATATAGAAGTGCCATGCATGGTTATACTCATGTTATCTCGGAATCGATTCTTCACAGGAAACTACCATGTCATGCATGTTATGTAATCATGTTCTGTCCTCACAAAAAATTCTTCAAGGTAACTAACAGACCATGCATTGTTATATACTCGTGTTCTGTGGGAAAATTTTTTGTGAGGATATTATTCCAGCCATTGATTGCTGAAGGACGAATATAGGTATGTACACATGGTAAGCATTGCAGGATTTGACTACTTCCAAATATAGAGTTCTCCATATGCACAATTACTTCCCTAATGTATGGTTAGATGAAACCAACAGTGTGGTGCATGTTTCTACATCATGAAAATGAGGAAACTAACATGAGAGGAAACAACTTACACGCGCCGTCCCAGCAATACGTGGTGCCATCTGCTTTGTCGATCGCGTAGATGATGCCATTGTGTTCAATAGCATCACAGAAGTGTGTATCAGCTTTGACGATGATCCACTGCGAGCCGAGTTGTCTCCAGCTAAAGAAGGCACCGGCGTAAAGATAGGCGAGTCCGCGGTCGAACAAGACAATTAGCTTGAAGTCTGCCTAATTCGCATGTCGTGTGGGCACTTGGCAGATTACAGTCTTCTACAAAACAAGGTCCGTCCAACTGACGTAGTAATCTAGATGACTTGGACCGCGATGGTAATACTCTATATAATCCAACGGAGGAAGGATAATCTCATGGGAGGTCTGGAAGTTCACGAGCACCAACTTTTTACCGTCTTCTCTGAAGGCAGCCATCCAGTGGGAGTTCATGCCGACCCAGTACATACCTGCCAAGAAGTTTCGGGCGATGGTGATCGGATCGATGTCGAGGGAAATGATGTACGGCGGCCCACTACATACCTGCAAAGAAGTTTAGGCTAATGGAGATCGGATTGAAGTCGAGGGGCATCATGCACGCCTCCGTATCATGGTGAGCGAATCTCGCAAGACCAGATAGCAGCAAGCAGGGTGTCTTGAAAAGCTTAGGCCTCACTTCGACGATAGCCGTGTGCATGTCCCTCGAGCATGCAGCCAGCCGCAGGGCGCTCAACATATCCATACACGAACAATAGAGGTCGAGGATGTCACTGGGGAGATTGCTCCAATCGCGGCTCATATGGATGCTACGCGGTTCGTGTTCCACCATGGTGGAGTTTGGAAGGGGGCTTGATTTACAGGGGAGAAGAATGTCGGTGCTGGAGCGGCTAGCGAGGGAATAGTGGTACTGGGGAGGCGAGTGAGGCGACGGTACACGGGGGCACAATGAGATGGAGACGGAGAAGGAGATGGAGATGGAGTGGTGCTATGGGAGCAGGGAGAGAGACGAGGCGAGGCGCCAATGTGCTGTACAGCGGCGGTGACAGACTGCACTGTGCACAGGGTGAGGCTGACTTTGGTAACCCGAACACACCGCCTAGACTAGTGTCAGGCGCAGGGTGTTGTCACTTCACTGTGAGGACCGGATGAATAGTATTTTGACCATCAAGTGTACCACAGTTGTACTACTACTACTACTACTACTACTACTAGTAGTAGTAGTAGTAGTAGTAGGTACATGAGTACTCCAATATTGTATAGCGTAAATAGGTATCCCGTGCTAGCATGCATGTTCACTTCATCGTTCAGGTATCATCCATATTGCGAGCAGAACCAAATTCTCATGCATGCCCAATCAACGCTCTGCCGCGATGCATGCAGTGGTCGTTGTCGGTGTCAAAACCGGCGGATCTCGGGTAGGGGGTCCCGAACTGTGCGTCTAGGCTGGATGGTAACAGGAGGCAAGGGACACAAAGTTTTACCCAGGTTCGGGCCCTCTCGATGGAGGTAAAACCCTACGTCCTGCTTGATTAATATTGATGATATGGGTAGTACAAGAGTAGATCTACCACGAGATCAGAGAGGCTAAACCCTAGAAGCTAGCCTATGGTATGATTGTTGATGTGTATGTTGTCCTACGGACTAAAACCCTCCGGTTTATATAGACATCGGGGAGGGTTAGGGTTACATAGAGTTGGTTACAATGGTAGGAGATCTGAATATCCGTATCGCCAAGCTTGCTTTCCACGCCAAGGAAAGTCCCTTCCGGACACGAGACAAAGTATTCAATCTTGTATCTTCATAGTCCAGGAGTCCGGCTGAAGGTATAGTCCGGCTATCCGAACACCCCCTAATCCAGGACTCCCTCAGTAGCCCCCGAACCAGGCTTCAATGACGATGAGTCCGGCGCGCAGATTGTCTTCGACATTGCAAGGCGGGTTCTCCTCCAAATTCCATGTACCTGTTTGAATAAAGTCCAGCTTCTGGTAGATGTTGCGCTCCTTGGCTTCTACGCCCAATAATGGCCATTTCCCACGTGTCAGACGAATATGAAAAGCCCGAGTGTTTTTACATTCACACCGCTAGCCGTGTAAATGAGCTGCCCTATTTAAGGGGACGAGGATTTAGATCCAATCCACACCTTCTCCCCTCCACGAGTGTTCATCGGAGCGCATCCGACAAAGGTCCATTCCACCATGGCCAGCCGCCGCAACTCCTCCGCTCATCCTTCTAGCCCTAAGCCTGGATATTGGGAGAGATGTTCCACCCCACATAGCGAGCTAGTGACGCTCCAGACCAAGGGATTTCTCCCCCAGCCTATATGGTCCCGGTTCGAGCCGGTCTTGCCGTCTACAACGGCGGAGAGCAAGCAGAGAATGCCCCTAATCCATCCAAAGGAGAGCAGGTGTGCCTCATCCCTTATTTAATAAGGGGGCTCGGATTTCCCATCCACCCATTTCTCCGGGGGCTGCTGGAGTTCTACGGCCGCCAGCTACACCATGTCATGCCCGCCTCAGTATTGCATACCGCGGGCTTTGTAGCCCTCTGCGAGCTGTTCTTGGGTATTGAAGCTCATTTCGGACTGTGGAAGGAGCTATTTTGCCTCGTGCCCCATTCCAAGAAAGGGTCCATGTATCAAGTGGGCAGAGCCGAAGTATGGCGCATCGCTGGGACCGGATATCTGTCCGACACCCCAAAGAAGGTGTCCGAAGATTGGCCCTCGGAATGGTTCTATATAGAAGACGTCCCGCTGCCGGATCCTGTCCGGATTGGCCTCCCAGAATTCGACAATGCTCCCTTAAAGAAGCGCCTAAGCTGGCGTCCACGGAGCCCTCAAAGGGAAAGTGACAGGGACGTTGTTTACCTGATGGGCCGAATAAGATTGTTGGCCCATTCCAGACTAACCATGATCGGAGTTATGGCCGAATGCATCATTCGGGGGGTGCAGCCGCTTCAGTATAGAAGCCACCCCATGTGGGATTTCAACGGGGAGGACAACACCACCCGCTACGGCCGTAAAGGGCCAGATTCAGTTGCCGCTCTATTAAAGATCTTGTCCACTTTGTACAAGGGAGAAGAGGAGGAATTTCTCCGCGTCAACCCACAGGGTGGATTCTCTATGCATTTACTTGCTCATCTGTTTAGTGTTCCCATTGTTAAATATTTAGTCTGATGATTTTAACGCAGGAACTGCGCCAGGCTGTTAAGGAAATAAACAACCCGCCTCCACAACCCGAGGACCCAGGACGGTCTCTCGACCCGGCCTCTCAAGAGGATCCGGACATATCTGTGGAGCTGATTGATAGAGTATTCCATCAATTGAGCGAGGACAACACCTTGGTGGCCATTGCGGCCGATTACCCAGGGCTAATCCTGACGCCCCAGGTACCTGAGATCGAAGTCCCAGTACCCTGGATAGGGGTCCGTCCACTTGTGTTCAATTTCCTGATTGCAACCGAACTTTGCTGGGGAGGTTTTTGAGGCGGAAGGCCGAACCTGCGGCGACAAGCCAATGAGGGGCCGCAGGGCCCCGTGGGCAGAAAAGAGGTGCAGTCCGGGCCGAGGCATCAGCGCAAAGGTATGGCGCGCCCCTCTATCCCAGTTGTTATACCTTCGAGGCACATTTGACTCATGCTCTCTTCAGGACAAAGAGGCCTCGCCGGACTATATCCGGAGAGGCTGCCAATCGCGCCTCCACCAACCAGGATCCAAAGCCTGGTCCGAGGGCGGAGGCGAAAGCAAGGCGCGTGCCGGACGTTCCTCCGATGGAGGATGCGGACGGGTTGTCTGCCACCAACTCTGAGGTGGAAAGTGCCATGAACCGCAGGCGTTGCCGGACAATTCTTCGCGATGCTTGCTTCTCCTAAGAGGCTTTAGATGCCTTCAATTCGGGCGGTGCGCACCTCCGTGCTGCTCAAAATGGTTTAGCCAGAGCCACGGAGCAATATGTAAAAGACATACGGGTAAGAAAATTTTGGTAAATATATATGTAGCAGTAGCCCCCGAGACTTGAAACAGTTAGAATAACTGATTTAAGGATCATTTGATATGCAGGTTCTTACAGAAAAGAATTCCCTACTGTCCAAGGAGCTGGAAGGGTGCAAAGCCCAACTGGAGGCCGCACTAGCCACGACAGGGGAGCGTAAGGAGACCCCCTCTGGTAATATACATTTCGAAAGATAAGTATTTTGCGAGGCACGACTTTGGTGCGAATCTGACAAATAAAATTGCAGATGGCGCCGGATTGAATCCGGAAAAGCAACACCTCCTACGCCAGCTAAAGGCTGGTGAGAGGGTGCTATTAAAGGTGATGGGGGAGAAGAATGTTCTTCAAGATGCCAACACCCGGCTGGGCGTCGAGCTGAAAGATGTTCGTGCCCAGCTGTCAGACTCCGTGAAGGAGAATCAGCGGCTTCGGTGCGGCATATTTAGTAAGTGCTTGAACGAACCTTTTGAAAGAAAGTTCGGTGAGGAAGTCGACTAACAGAGTAATGTCCGTAGGTGTGTTAACGGGTCGTCCTGCAGAGGAAATGCCTAGTTTTACGGGTGACCTTCTTCCCGAGCTCTTGCAATTGCTCGATCGAGTTTGGCAGGCGATGCGAGGCATCGCCCAGGCCCTGTGGCTATCCGTCTCCATGCCCGAAGGTCTTGGGGAGCTTGCGGAGAAGCTAAAGGGAGCACGGCGGTGCTTCCAATTGTGGAAGATATCGGCCTGCCGTCAAGGCGCTAGGGAGGCCTGGGCCATGGTGAAGACGCGGTACTCAAAGGCTGACCCCAACCACATGGCCGAGGTCGGTCCTATAGGGCCCGATGGGAAGGAGATCCCTGTAAGCTTAGTGTACGGCCAAGTAGAGTTGGCCGCAAAGTATTCCCAGCAGGACTATAAATTAGACAACCTGTTAGATGGTATTGAAGAGGAATACAATCAGTAAAAATCACTATGTAATTGAATTGACATTTATAATGCCTTCTAGCCGGATTGTAGATCATTTGTCATGGCCGACCTTTTCGCTTCAACCTCGGGACCTGACGGTCCGGAGTTTGTCCGAATTCCCATGCGGTTATATAGGAACCGGGGAATGCATGGAGACCAGGCGTAGGGGTCATTAGTGCATGAACAGACAAGTGCCCGACTAGTTATGTTATATTACATGGTTAGTAAGAAACATCTTCCAGGGAGAATAGTTCCGTTAGGGGTTCCTTTCCGTGGGGGGCATGCCCTAAAGTGCATGTCCATGCTGCGAAAAGAAACGCAGGAAAAACACCTGGGAGCACATAGATAAAGAAAAAGATCATCTTTAGTTCACCGACCGAATATTCTCTTCAGAACGCTAGCTTTCGGCTTCACCCAGTCTGAGGTACATGTCCGGCTGACCCGGCAGTAACAATCGCAGGGTGCTCCCTTTACCACCTAGCCGAACAATCGGGAACGTAGGGGTAAGCACAGGAGCCAGGCAACCCAGCTTGGCCAAAACTTAAGTCATATCGATGCATATAATGGTGAATAAAAGGTACATGCGGAAGTTTGACACATGTGTTGGGCATGAAGCCCGTATTAAATAAGCTTCTGTTTAAAGAAGCCCCCATGTTTACTGAGCGTGGATAGCGCGTCGATTTATGAGCCTTTAAAGGTTATAAGAGAGAGAAAAAGAGAGAAGGAGAGAAATGTAAGACGGACAGTATAAAAAATGGGCAGAGTGAGGAGATGAACACAGGATCCGGCGCTAGGCATAGAATCTTCGGAGACGGGCTGCGTTCCATGGGTTCGGCTCGAGTCGGTTATCTGATGTGTTTCGCAGGCGGTATGCTCCACCAGTCAGGACTTGGTCAATTATGAAGGTACCTTCCCACTTGGGCTTGAGTTTGTCCTTTTTCTTGTCCGGCAGGCGTAGAACTAATTCGCCAACGTTGTAATTTTTGGCCCGTACTTCTCTGCTTTGGTATCTTCGAGCTTGCTGTTGATAGAATGCGGAACGGGCTTTCGCCAAGTCACGCTCCTCCTCTAATACATCCAAACTATCCTGCCGATCGAGCTCAGCTTCTCTTTCCTCGTACATGCGCACTCGAGGTGAGTCATGAATTATGTCGCAAGGCAAAATTGCCTCTGCGCTATACACCATAAAGAATGGTGTGTATCCGGTGGTGCGATTCGGCATGGTCTGCAGCCCCCAGAGTACGGTGTCGAGCTCCTCCACCCAGTGCGTGTTAGATTCCTTGAGGGACCGCACTAATCTGGGTTTAAGGCCGCTCATGATAAGACCGTTTGTGCGTTCGACCTGGCCGTTAGTTTGTGGGTGATAGACGGAAGCATAATCGAGCTTTATGCCCATGTTTTTGCACCAGAGTTTTACCTCGTCGGCCGTAAAGTTCGTGCCATTATCAGTGATGATGCTGTGGGGGACGCCGTAATGGTGTACAACCCCGGATATGAAGTCTATCACAGGTCCGGATTCGGCCGTCTTAACAGGCTTGGCTTCTATCCATTTGGTGAACTTATCCACCATGACTAGTAAGTATTTGTGCTTGTGGGTTCCGCCTTTAAGGGGTCCAACCATATCAAGCCCCCAGACCGCAAAGGGCCAAGTGATGGGGATAGTTTGGAGGGCGGTGGGTGGCACATGGCTTTGGTTTGCAAAGAGCTGGCAACCGGTGCATCGTTGGACTAAGTCCTGAGCGTCTGCCCGGGCCGTCGGCCAATAAAAGCCTGTACGGAAGGCCTTGCTTACCTGGGACTGGGCTGCAGCGTGATGACCACCGAGTCCAGCATGGATCTCAGCCAGGAGACTCCGCCCCTTCTATTCGGAGATGCACCTTTGAAGGACTCCGGTAGTGCTTTTCTTATAAAGCTCTCCCTCGTGGATTCTGTAGGCTTTAGATCGCCGCGCTATGCAGCGTGCCTCATTTTGGTCCTCGGGGAGTTCCTGCCTAGTAAGGTAGGCGAGGAATGGTTCTGTCCACGGGGACATGACGGCCATTATTACGTGGGCTGAAGGTGTTATTTCAACGGCAGAGCCTCCGATTGTGTAAGAATGTTCGGTGTCGGGCAGTGCGGTGGGGTCCGGGCTGTTATTGTTCGGCTCCCCTTCCCATGCCACGGATGGCTTGAACAGCTTTTCCAAGAAGATGTTGGGGGGGACTACATCGCGTTTTGCGCCGATGCGTGCCAGGACATCTGCCGCCTGATTATTTTCCCAGGCTATATGGTGAAATTCAAGCCCCTCGAACCGAGCTGACATTTTTAGGACGGCGTTGCGGTAAGCTGCCATTTTTGGATCCTTGGCACCGAAGTCTCCATTTATTTGGGAGATTGCGGTTCCGAGTCCCCACGCACCTCTAGGCGTTGGATGCCCATGGATACCGCCATCCGGAGACCATGTAGAAGGGCCTCATATTCGGCTGCATTATTGGAGTCCGTGTACATAATCTGTAGTATGTATTGAATTGTGTCTCCTGTGGGGGACGTCAAAACGATGCCAGCCCCCAGTCCGGCCAACATTTTGGAGCCGTCGAAATGCATGATCCAATTTGAATATGTGCCGTACTCTTTAGGGAGTTCGGCATCCGTCCATTCGGCGACGAAGTCGGCCAAAACTTGTGACTTGATGGCTCGTCGTGGCTTATAAGTTATGTCGAACGGGAGGAGCTCGATGGCCCATTTCGCAATCTGGCCCGTTGCGTCACGGTTGTTTATAATATCGTTAAGTGGTACTTCCGAGGCTACTATTATTGAACACTCTTGAAAGTAGTGTCGTAGCTTCCGGGATGCCATGAATACCACGTACGCAATCTTTTGATAATGCGGGTACCGTGATTTGCAGGGAGTGAGGACAGTGGACACATAATAGACCGGCCTTTGAAGGGGGAATTTGTGTCTTTCTGCTTCTCGTTCAACGACGAGCACTGCGCTTACAACCTGATGTGTTGCTGCGATGTACAATAGCATTGGTTCGCCAGTGTTTGGTGCGGCCAGGACCGGGTTTGTTGCCAGTATGGCTTTTATTTCGTCGAGTCCAGCCGTGGCTGCGTCCGTCCATTTGAAGTGTTCGGTGCGCCGAAGGAGGCGGTAAAGGGGAAGGACCTTTTCTCCCAAGCGGGAGATAAAGCGGCTTAGAGCCGCCACACATCCGGTTAACTTTTGTATTTGTTTGAGGTCCTTTGGGATATCCAGTTGCGATAGAGCTCGGATCTTGGCTGGATTTGCTTCAATTCCTCTACTGGATACAATGAAGCCCAAGAGCTTTTCGGCTGGAACGCCGAAAACGCATTTTTCCGGGTTGAGCTTGATGTCGTATGTTCGGAGATTATCAAATGTGAGTCTCAAGTCGTCTACTAGAGATTCAACATGTCTTGTTTTGACAACCACATCATCTACGTGTGCCTCCACTGTTTTGCCGATCTGGCTTGCCAAACATGTCTGAATCATGCGCTGATATGTTGCGCCAGTGTTTTTGAGCCCGAAGGGCATCGTGTTGAAGCAGAATGGCCCGAATGGTGTGATAAATGCCGTTGCGGCTTGGTCTGGTTCTTCCATCTTGATTTGATGGTAGCCAGAATATGCGTCTAGGAAACACAACGAATCGTGTCCTGTGGTAGCATCGATAATTTGATCGATGCGGGGGAGGGGGAAGGGATCCTTTGGGCAAGCCTTGTTAAGGTCTTTAAAATCAACACACAGGCGCCAGGATTTGTCCTTCTTTGGTACCAATCACCAGGTTTGCTAGCCAGTCCGGATGTTTTATATCTCTGATGAATCCGGCCTCCAATAGCTTTGCTAGCTCCTCTCCCATATCTTGTCTCTTAGGTTCGGAAAAATGCCGAAGAGCCTGTTTGACAGGTTTGAATCCTGTTTGGATATTTAAGCTATGCTCGGCCAGCCTGCGTGGGATTCCTGGTATGTCTGAAGGGTGCCAGGCGAAAATATCCCAGTTCTCTCGTAGGAACTCTCGCAATGCGACGTCGACATCAGGGTTTAACTGTGCCCCGATGGAAGCTGTTTTATTGGGGTCCGTTGGATGGACTTGGAATTTGACTATTTTGTCCGCCAGTTTAAAGGAGGTGGACTTGGATCTTTTGTCGAGTATCACATCGTCCCTATTCACCGTAGAGCACAGCGCAGTCAGCTCCTCAGCCGCTAGGGCTTCGGATAGTGCCTCGAGGGCGAGTGCAGCTGTCTTGTTTTTGGCGCGGAGTGCTATGTCCGGATCACTAGCGAGAGTGATGATCCCGTTAGGCCCGGGCATCTTGAGCTTCATGTACCCGTAATGGGGTATTTCTTGGAAGATTGTAAATGCTTCCCGCCCTAGCAAAGCATGATAACCACTGCTAAACGGGGCCACATGGAACGTGACCTCTTCGGACCTGTAATTGTCCGGCGTGCCGAACACCACATCTAGTGTGATTTTTCCTGTACAGCGCGCTTTCGGATTGGGGATTATTCCTCTAAAGGTTGTGCTGCTTCGCATGATGCGGTTCTAGTCTAATTCCATTTTTTAAAGAGTTTCCTCATAGATGAGGTTCAATCCGCTGCCGCCGTCCATGAGTACCTTGGTAAGACGAAAACCATCCACTATTGGACTGAGGACCAATGCAGCTGGTGCTCGGGCTGTTCGGAATTTAGGTTCATCACTGGCGTTAAAGGTAATAGCCGTGTCACTCCATGGGTTTATTGTTGCTACTTGGTAGACTTCCGCAAGGCCGCGGAGTGTCCTTTTTCGCATATTATTTGATGCGAAGGTCTCGACGACTGTTAATACCGTATTGGTGTCTCTGGGGTGGCTTTCTGCGGCCTCCGGAATTAGGAGGTTTTCGCCAATTTTGGCCGCCTGCCAGAGTATCCAACATGCTCTAAGGCTGTGAGTTGGTGTGGCATCCTCTGTACTATGAATTTTACAGGGTCCATTAAGCCATCCTTCCAATACGGTTCCATTCCCTGTAGAGGGTTTTTGCCTTTTGGTGTTTGACTCGGGTGTCTGGCGATGATGCACCCTTTTATTTCGGACTGGGTTTTCCTTAAGGGCCGGATTGTCCCAAAATGTTGTTTCTGTTTTCCGGGCGCTTTCCATCGCACAGTACTTTCGTACTATGGACACCAAGTCAGCGAAGCGTGTAATATCACGGCGACTTATGGCGTTGAGTATTCCCTTGTCCGTGCAATTATTGCAGAAGGATGAAATTGCATCTTCCTCGCGGCAGCCCTTTATCCTGTTCATAACCAGGAGGAATCTAGCCCAGTAATGATGTACTGTTTCTTCGGGCTCTTGCCTGATTTGGGATAGATCACTAATGTTCGGGTGGGTGGGTGGAATTAAGTCCGAAGCCTCACCCCACCTGAGGCTCAGAGGTCGAGGAATTTCCAAACTCGAAAATTTGGATTCCTGGATGTCGTCCAATGAATCCAGTCCGTCGCCTGATTCTATGTTCAGGTCTTGAGTGATATCCTCCCCTCCGCGGGCATCCGGCTTAGAGGGATCGGGAATCCGGACGTAGCGAGTCCTTAAGATAGATGAAGGGTCGCCGCACTGTCCCTCTACCACGGCAACGTGATGGGTGGCTTGGGGAGAGTTAGTCTCTCTCAGATCGGTTTTAGGCCCAATCTGGTCGTAATCCGTAGCGACTCCCAAGGCGGCGAAGCGATCCAAGAGCTCGTTTATGGAGGAAAGCTCTATTGGTTCTAACTGCTCGGCAAGTTCCGAGTTGACATGAAGATTGTTTTCGATGGCTCGAGAGGTCATCGTCGGCGTAGAGGCCGAACAGGCGGTCATAAGAAAGCCACCTAACCGGAGGGTTTGGCCGACAGCCAAAGCTCCCTTAGCAACGGTGCCGCCTTTAAAGACGGGGCGAGGCATCCTTCCTGATGGCGACGACACAGAGGAACTCTCAATGAAAGCACCAATGTCGGTGTCAAAACCGGCGGATCTCGGGTAGGGGGTCCCGAACTGTGCGTCTAGGCCGGATGGTAACAGGAGGCAAGGGACACGAAGTTTTACCCAAGTTCGGGCCCTCTCGATGGAGGTAAAACCCTACGTCCTGCTTGATGAATATTGATGATATGGGTAGTACAAGAGTAGATCTACCACGAGATCAAAGAGGCTAAACCCTAGAAGCTAGCCTATGGTATGATTGTTGATGTGTATGTTGTCCTACGGACTAAAACCCTCCGGTTTATATAGACACCGGGGAGGGTTAGGGTTACATAGAGTCGGTTACAATGGTAGGAGATCTGAATATCCGTATCGCCAAGCTTGCCTTCCACGCCAAGGAAAGTCCCTTCCGGACACGGGACGAAGTCTTCAATCTTGTATCTTCATAGTCCAGGAGTCCGGCTGAAGGTATAGTCCGGCTATCTGAACACCCCCTAATCCAGGACTCCCTCAGTCGTTCTGGTGCATCAAGGACGGCATGCATATCGTTCCACACTTGAGAAGAGGAAAAATGGAAAGGTAGAACGCGGTAGCAGAGGAAGAGAACGCTGGCTAACGAGGCTGGGAGGGGATCGAGCAGGAAGTTAATGCTCCATGCCTAAGGCCTCCTTTGGTTCATAGGATTGAAAAATCATAGGAATAGAAAAGTCATAGGAAATGAGATGACATGCATCTCAAATCCTATTCATAGTAATAGAAAAGGAGATGCCCTTTGATTCACACCATAGGATTTTTTCCATTGAGTCTAGGCTAATATTTATTTTCCTATGAAATGTGGAGGATAGGAAGAATTCCTCCATAGGAATAGGATTTCATTCCTACAAACCAAAGAGCTCTGAAGGAATTTTTCCTATAAAAATCCTATCCTATGAAAATCCTACAAAATTCCTCCAAACCAAAGGAGGCCTAAAGGTTTTGGGAAAACCTGATTTTCATGAGGTGACTTATACTCACCTAAACGGAGGGAGTATTCCTTAACCAGAGAAAGTTGTGTCTCCCACTCACGCGCTCAAAAAAAAACTACGACACATTTTTTATCTGTTTGCATAAGTCCCACCTATCAGGAAGGATGGGCACGTACACGAACAGGTACGACTCATCAGTCTACCCGCATAGCCTTTTCATTTAGTCTACGTAGCCATCTAATCAACTGCCTACACGCCACTTCTCCCATTTACTCCTCCATCGGGAACCGATTCTCCTCGGCTTCTTCACCTCCCCTTTGTCTTCATTTGCATCCAAACCCCACTGCGCTCACATTGTTTTAACCTCTTTAAATAATCATCTACTACTTCAGTTAGACTAGCCATCTAATCCTAATTCTCCAAACCATAGCCCTCCGTTCCAGCGGTTCCAAATGGCGAAAGAGATCGAGATGCAGGTTTTTAGCATCCAACATGTCCTCGTCGAAGGCTCGATGCGCATAGTTTCCACCGTCACCGTCCACCCAAGGGTTGTTCGGCAGTGGATCAACAATGTATTCAACTCCCTCGAAAAGGTAGAGATGAGGGTCATCGGTCTCGACGCAGAGTACACGGAGCGTGCCCCTGGGAAGATCCAGCGCGCCGCCGTCCTTCAGCTGTGCCTCGAAGATGATGTTTTGGTGTACCACATCGTACACTCGCCCTCCATACCAGGTGAGCTTCACGATTTCTTGTCTCGGGAGGACGTATACTTCTGTGGGGTAGCCATCGAAGGGGACAAACAAAAGCTGGAGCCATACAACCTTGATTTGAAAAGCATCGCTAACCTACAAACCAGAATCAAAATTCCTGTAGAAGTTTGTGATAAACAGACACCATCCCTATTCGACGTAACAAATTTTGTGCTCGGTACAAATCTTCAGAAGGGTGACAAGACGGTGGCATTAAGGTCGTCTGGATGGGAGAATTATCGCTTGACGTATGAGCGGATAAAATATGCTGCCCTCGATGCCCGTGTGAGTTTCGAGATAGCTGCAAGGTCCAAAGAGCTTGTTGCGAAGCCGTCTCCCACAGAGAATGAGAAGAAGAAGAAGAAGAAGAAGAAGAAGAAGAAGAAGAAGAAGAAGAAAAGGCTGCACCAGCAGGAGGGCATTATGGATGGATGAACTATTTCCTCTTTTGTAAAAAAATTATTCCCTCTCGGTGTATATTAATATATATGGACTATTTCGATGGTGTGCATGTCTTTGGAACAGAGTAGTAGCGTGGGTCCGCTTGACTATAAGGAACTATTTATCCGCATATATAGCTTTCTCTGCTACTCCTTCCAGTGATCGGTATGCAGTGCATGTGTCCATAGACATGACATCTTGTCCATGGAAGTTCAACTACGGTGACCATCACGTTTCATCTCGCGATTCCCACGACGCCTCTCCAACCCACGGCACCACGCCCCCCGACGTGCGCCTCACCCCTCTCGGCTGCACCGCCCCTCTGTCTTTGTGTGCATGACATGTGGGCCACCTAAAATGCGGCGAGCATCAAGTTTCTACCACAGCCACCCGCGATTCCCACGAGGCTGCTCGAACCCATGAAACCACACGTCCCCCGACCTGCGGCTTACCCCTCTGGGCCCCACTGCCCCTCTGCCTATGGGAGCATTACATGTGGACCAGTCACCTATCGGGTCCACATGTTATTGACTCAAAGGTAGGTGTAGTAAGGCGCTGAAGCTCAGTCCCAACAGCCCTCAGAGGGAAATGTAACTCCTGCGCCAGGGCTTGTGGTGCTCCCGCAGCACGAACTCATGCCAAACTCGAGATTTGTTTCTTTACTATACATGCACGCAACGATTTAATGGACATTGTAATCTCAACATGTGATGGAGAGCTCTAAATTTGAATTTGAAACTTACAAAACGAAAAGATTCAAAACAAATAAACTAGGAGAGAGGGAGTATATCGTACGATGTGTCCCATACAAAATAAGTCCCCTGGTTTGTCACCGCGAAGATGCGGTTAGAAAGGAGCACAGCGTCTTCCTACTCATACGGCAACAAATCGGCCGCAGACAGCATGGTCCGCCTTTGACCGCCATGTGCAAGGTTCGTGCTTTCTTATTCAATCTCACCGTGGTTCCGTCGTACCAATTCATGCGGTGGCCCGTTGCATGGCTGATCCCAATGTTGGACAAAGGTTCTACGGGAACGGTGTCACCGTTGTAAATGTTGTGCAAATTGATGTTGGTACCCTCCCGTACATATGCAAGCCAATCTCCACTCGCACCGAGCCTAACCTGTGAAACAGTGGGCAGGGGGAGAATTAGGAAATGGACACAGAAGTAGTCTTTAGAATGCATTTACTACGTGATCAAACTCATCTTACCTGCTCATCGGAGGAAATCCGAGTGCCCCTCAACGTCGGCATCTCAAGGGGCGTCAACTTGCAACTACGGCCACGCGGCGCTGGAGAGACCCCCAAGGAAACATCCTTGTGCGTTCCACGGAACATCAAGATGCATTTGTATGAGTAGTTTATCTTGTGAGAGAAAAGGATGAACGAGGGAAGGCCTCTAGAGATAGAGATGGACACTACTACTACCAATGTGCTGGCTCGTGCATTGCAATGGATCCAAAGTAGTAGAATAATACTTGTTCACGTGCTTGAAATATAAACACTCTAGTTTTGATATACATGTCTCAGCAGACATGACTGCTTGTCCATGGAAGTTGAACCACAGCGACCATCACGTTTCTTGTTTCTACCACTGCCACACCCACACGCGATTCCCACGACGCCACTCCAACCCACGGCTCGACGTCCCCCGACGTGGACATGGATCCTCTGACGTGGCTATCACTGCCTTGCCCTGCCTTTCCTTCGCTGACAGGTGGGACCCATGCTTATGGGTCCCACATGTTAGTGACAGAATGGTAGGATTGTTCGCGTCAGGGGATCCTCATCCCCCCGACATGCCCCTCATTCCTCTCGGCCTCACCGCTCCTCTGCCTTTGTGTGCATGATTTACTCCTAATATATTACTCTCTCCGTACCTAAATATTTGTCTTTTTTGAGATTTCAAATGGATTATCACATACGGATTATATAGACATATTCTAGTGTTTCTAGCAAGATGCCCACGCGTTGCACGAAGTTGATGGAAAAGGTAAGCACAACTTATAAATTGATGGATCGAGTACTAGTTACAGTGATCCATATAATTAAGCAAAGGGATCGCACATGTCGGTATTTACTGGAACGAGAATGCAACAACACAATAAGAATTAAGGCCACGATGATGTGATCGCAGTGGTGGTTACAGAAGGCAAGAAGAAAGATGGATCCACGAACGTACGACCTCCTCCTCCTCAACTTAGTGCACCGGGCCACCGACCGGCAGCTAAGGAGCGGTGGCTTTTGTGGCGAGGTCGAGGTGCTTCTTGGCAAAGGCATCCAAGGCCTCCAGGCGGTTGAGGAAGGCCAACCTCGTAGCGTCCTCACTGGCATTGTAGATACCTATGTACACGATTTGCTCATACATGTGGATGTGTAGGTCGACGAATTCTTGCAGGGTGAGGCGCCTCGCAGCGAGCGCGACCTCCAGGTGGACATTCTTCATGGCGTTGGCGGGCAGTCGCAGGGCCACCAGTGCTTGAAAGAGGTTCCGGCCATGGAGGCCGATTAGGGTGGCAGGCAATGAGGAGCCAGGGCGCGCGGGCTGGAGGAGTACGGCGATGTCGTCCATGAGCTTCTTGATGACGGTGAACTTGTTGCTGGTGTCAATGATCATCTGGTCCAACTGAGAGTCATAGTTGGCGTCGACGGCGGCCATCCACCAGCTGGTCTCCAACACCGTCTAGAGACGATCCTCGGCGCCATGCCGCAGGCCGGCGTCGTGGACCATCTGGCGCAGCCGCTGGCCGCTCACGCGCATCGCCGCCATGGGTCTGGAGTGAGCTCTTTTGCGCTTAGTGTAGGTGCTTAGGCAAATGCTTAGGTGCGTACGATGTGGTAGATGCATTGGAATGGAGGGGCGCCTTTATATGAGGGCAATGAGGGCAAACTGCGTTGCATTCACATCGTGCAGCCTCTTTTCCCGGACCTCCTCCCATTACTTCCCTCATGCATTAATTGAGGAGGATGCATTAGCCGTTCAACATATCGGGCACCGCTACTCCCTCCCTCGTCTGCATTAAAGCCGTATCGGGAACTGCGCCGCCCGCTTTCCAATCGAATACTCCCTCCATATTGGTGAGTATTAAGTCATCTTACGAAAACCAAATAGTAAACACATAGGCGTGGTGCATTAACTCTCACATTGTTTCTTAGGCTAGCGATAGTGGGAGTAACTTAGGTAGTAACTTAACACATCCCAAGACAATTTTGCTTATGTGGCAACTATTTAATGAGGAAAGAGGTGCTTGTGGTAACATAATATGTTACTGTAACATAGCGCTTTAGTCGCTTCGACAGAGACGCGAGAAGACGAGGGAGTAGGCTGCTACTAACGTAGGGCTGTGTGATTTGACAGCGAGTTACTGCTGGACAGGTGGGGCCCCGTGATTTGACTTGCCATTATCATTTTAACTGCGGCGCTACGACCGGCGTGAGTCTCCCAGATTCCTGACCACCTCCATACAGGTGCCTCTCCCAATGCTCCACCATGTAGTAGAGGCTGGCTCTTGCATGAGAGCCCACTTCTCCACTTTTTCCTTGCCTTTATTTCCTCCACATATGCAAAAATGCCATGTAAAGCGCACTATTGTACTTACTTTTACTTGCTCCTATAGGTGCTTAAGCTTGCCACATAGGCATAAAGTCTGATGTGGCAAGTTATTCAAGAAGAGAGAGACTAGTTTGGTGACCCAAGGAAGAAACGGTGTTGAGCGCGTGTACCTAGGTGAAAAGACAATTTTGAGTCTATAGCTAATTAAATGAAGCAAACTTAGCAACACCATTTCATTGGAAGAGGTCACTCCTTGGCAAATGCAATAAATACTAGTACTCCATGTGTCCCATGATATAAGAACGTTTTTGGCACTACACTAGTGTCAAAAACGTTCTTATATTATTGAACGGAGGGAGTACGAAGAAAGAGATAGAGAGGAGTAAAAAAATACATTTATAGCCAACCTTGTTGTAGTATGAGTGACTAAGTGATGACTATGTATAACATGCCAAACATCAGATAGCCTAACGCACCGTGTTAAATCTCCAAGGGCACGACCGCACGAGCGACGCGACGGTCGTGGTAGGCGCGACCACGATACGGGCTGCTGGCAGCCCTTGGATCTGAGATCAAACGGTCGCATGCTAAGTTGCTGAAAATTTGTATAATTACCCTCCAGGATAGGATATTCACCCATAGGTCTAGAATCACGCCATGCAACCGTTCGATCTCAGATCCAAGGGCTCTCGAAAGCCCGTATCATGGGAGAATGGAAAGCCACTACCCTGCCGTTCGCACGCTGGCAGTTCGCTCCTACTCGTCCCCGCACGTCCTTCAATACTACGGCAGTTCACTCCTAGTCGTCCCGTCCATTCACATTACGGTAGTTCCTCTAATCCTAACCCTCCTCCGAAATCCATGGCGTCCCAAATCTCCAGGATCGGCGGTGAGTACAAGGTTAGAACCATCACCGGCGATGAGTTTGACGTCATCTACACCCGTTCTTCCACGACGGTGAAAGGATGCCTTTCTCGCTTCAGACGCATGTTCAAAAACTCAGATGATGAGTGGGTCGCTAGGCTAGATGTTGAGTACACCACAGTCCTGGGATGAGAGAAGGATCTAAAGGACGAAGAGAGGAAGAAGCCCGCCGTGATCCAGGTTTGCGTGCATGACTTATGCTTGGTCTACCACATATGCCATGCCGACGTTGAGTGCTAGGATTTTAAGGACTTCCTCGGGAGCAACCTAGTCAAATTCGTTACTGTAGACTTTGGTAACGACAAAGAAGTCCTGCGTCGGGTAGGCCTCGTTGTAGGCAACACCTTCGACCTCCAGAAGAATCGGCTGGTGTCCTCTCTTCAGCCTTCAATGCTGAACCTGATAGGAGCCATGGTTCATCCTTCGTACGGTAAACTGGAGAAACCTCCATACACGTTTCATCGTCATGCATGGCAGCGGAATGTACTAGATATAGACCACATCCAGTACGCTGCAATGGATGGCTACCTTTGCGTTAATATCTACAAGGGTTGGATGTAGAGCAACAGCCAAGTGTGCGGTTCAAGCAAAGAAGTATCGGCCAAGAGGAAGAGGGACAAGGACGAAGTCAAGGACGTGGACGAGGACTCCGAGTAAGGTGGCAGTGTCGTTGCTCATGGTGGTTCTAATGCAGTGTCTACCGGAATAGTTGCAAAGTTTGATTTCAGGCGTGCTTAATTTAATTTGAGGGGTGTGTTGTGCTGAGCCCCCAGCAGAACTATGTTATGTTTCTTCTTGTTACTTTAACTCTTCAGTACGTACATACAAGTATTTCTTACATTTCATCTTTTAGTTGGTACAGTACTACCACTCGTTTCTTCACATTATATACGTACAATATATATGGCCAACATCATATAGCCAACAGTTTAGTGTCACGACGTTGTAAAACGACGGCCAGTGAATTGTAATACGACTCACTATAGGGCGAATTCCAGGGTGCTTAGTTTTATTTGAGGGGTGGGTTGTGCACTTGTGCTGGACACCATTATTGTGACAAGCCTTTTTAATAGTACAATATGCATAATTTGGCGACGAGCGCTCTCTATATGTACCACCTTTTTTTAATTTCAAGTTTTGTTCCATGGCGCAATCCATCGATACTAATACTGTACAATAGTGGAGTATATACATTTTTTAAAAGGCTAGAGGGCGGGGCAGTCTAGCTCGGTCGGTTTCACGATAGGCGAGGGCCTTTGTGATTTGACGGCTCATTACTGCTGTCAAATCGAATAGTACTGCGCCGCCGGCTGCACGCCCGGCGCCTCCATTAAACCCCTCCGTTAAACCCGCATGCAAACCGAGAATCCTACTCCGGCCACACGTCCGTTCATGAGCGGGCCAGAATGAAACGCAACACCGGTCGAGCTCCTCCCGTCCGCCCTCAGTTTAAACGAGGCCAGACGCCGGCCAAGCTCCTACCGTCTGCCCTCTATTTACATGAGGCCAGACAGATAGCGGGCAAGAATCGCACCCCTCCGCTACTCCCCCATCTCCTCCTTCACCATTTTCTCCACTCCTCCAATGGCTTCTGATGAGCCGTTCCCCAGAATATTACCCAGCTGGGTGGCCTGCCGAGCTCTCCGGATACGGGCGAGGCCGCTCCGTGCTTCACCAACCTCGCTTGGCCCGACGGAGCCAGTTGCCGCCCCAAGCAGCCGCGTGGTTCAGCAACTCACCGCTCCAGTTCAGCTCGATGAGGAGTGGCGAGTTGCTCCATGCCGGCACGGCGGCGAGCACGCCGGTACAGGCGCCGTCGTTGCCGCGTCGTACCGCGCCACCAGTGTCTGCGGTGGCCACGCCTCCCGTGTCTGTGGGCGCGCCTCCCGTGGCTGCGGCAGCGCCATGCAGGCAGAGACAGAAGCCAGGTGCGTGGAGAGCGACGAGTCGGTGGCCAGCTTCTCCGTGTCCGCCGCCATCATCGAGGAGAAGTAGAACACGGGAGGCCGCCGCCACTTGGGACCCATGAAGGCCACCGCCGAGGCGACGACCGCGGATTCAGGTGGTTTCTTTGCTGCTTCGTCTCTTCCGAGGACCTTCGTTGACCCCGCAAGTGTCTGACGGGCATGAGGAAGACAAAGGGATCCGCGGGCGGCCATTTAGATTATGTACTCCCTCTCCAGCTGGCGGGGAATTTTTGTTCTAAGAATGGATAAATTGTATGTATCTACAACTGAAACTAAGTCTAGATACATCCATTTCTAGGACAAGTATTTCCGGACGAAGGGAGTATTAATTATACAAGAGAGCTGGATTGGCACCTCTTAGTTCATGTAAATGTAATGAAATCCGTGATGTTTATATGAAGATCCGGCTTTTTTATACGAAATCCTTCATGCTTATATGAAATCAGTCCATGTTTGCATGAATTTCATCTGGTTGGTTAGAGTTGTAAAAATGTATGCCGCTGGCGTTTGATGTCGTCCTCCGCTTAAGGAAGCGGGAGGAAATTTTCTAGCTGCCGTTGGAGATGCTCTTTATTCTGGAAATAATAGAGTGACATCCAATCCATTTGAGCTAATTGCCTGTATGTTTGTCCCTCTATAAAAAGTTAATTGCATGCACAGTGTACACGTGACTTGCAGGGTGGCTACAGCTTCATACAGAAAGTTAAAAAGAAACAAGTCCATCCTTAATCTTGTATTCTAAGTACTCTGTGGGTTCCACTGTCAGTACAGTGGCGAAATAAGTATATATCAAATAAGTAGAGTAATGTATAATATAAAAATATAAAGTTAAAAGACAGAATACGAACTCATGTCATCGCGTTGCGAGCATCCGGCGCTAACCAGCCCAGCACATTTTTGTTGTAGACCATGCTGGAGATATATCTCCATATCTACTCTTATATATACTCCATTTGTTCCTAAATATTTGTCTTTCTCAGATTTCAAATGGACTACCACATACGGATGTGTATGTAGACATATTTTAGAGTGTAGATTCACTCATTTTGCTCCGTATGTCTTTTCAGGAAGGGGTCAGATTTGTCCTTGATTTATTTATGAGGTATCCAGATGGCACTGTATCGCCAAGAAAAGAGGGTAACATCAAAATTATGGACTACTTTTTTGAGTATGTTGGTAAGGTCCTGTCATAGTCACTTGTTGAAATCTCTAGAAAGACAAATACTCCCTCTGTCCGGAAATACTTGTCATCAAAATGGATAAAATGAAATTTATCTAGACTTATTTTAGTTTTAGATACATCTCTTTTTATCCATTTTGATGACTAGTATTTTCGGACGGAGGGAGTAGAAAAAGAGTTGGTGATGATGGTGTGCGTGCCATCCTGCAATATAGGCCGTCGGATTTATATCTAACGGCTAGGAAAGAAACTATGGCAATTTTGCAAAAATATACCCACACGCCTCTCCACATTCGCAAATAAGGCCTTCCCTCGTTCAACCTTTTCTCTCACAAGATAAACTACTCATACAAATGCATCTTGTTGTTTCTTTTAAAATAGTTGCTGCGATAATTGGGTTGAAGTGATATTTTATGTCCGCCCCGAATGATTTCAGATTCACTAGTAGTAACAAAGAAAAGGTTGCCTTGTTAATTAACAGAAAATAGGGTGAAAACTATCACATGAGGCCGGTAAAAATAAGGCACACTGGGTTCAGCGTCATCGTCACTACAGTTGTGCGTGCGCGAGAAGTCCACATATCGAGGGGGCTACCGAGCGAGGCACCGAGACACAATGTTTGAGAGAGAAACCAATTGACAGATTATGATCAGATCGAGTTGTCACCCTTCTGCTGTCATTGTTGGGGGGCGAGGCAGAGAAAGACGTATTGAGAGTGTGTGCGGTAGGCACAGAGGCACAACTAGAGAGTGTGTGTGTGTGTGTTTGAAAGAGGAGTACATAGATTATTATCAAGATCGATGTGCCACCCTACTCCTTCGGTGCTGGGTAGTGTGTGTGTGTGTGTTTGAGAGAGAAGCCAGTCGATAGATTAGTATCAAGATCGAGGTGTCACCCTACTCCTTCGGTGTTGGGAACTGTGGGTGTGTGGGGGGGGGCAGTGACACTCACATATCTCTACTCTTATAAAAAAATAGAGTTGGTGATGGTGGTGTTCCTGCCATCCTGCAATATAGGCCATCCGATTTATATCCGATGGACAGGAAGGAAACTATGGCAATTTTGCAAAAAGATACCCACACCCCTCTCCGCATTTGCAAATAAGGCATTCCCTCGTTCATCCTTTTCTCCCACAAGATAAACTTCTCATACAAATGCATCTTGATGTTCCGTGCAACGCATGGGCATCTTGTTAGTAGGGAGAAGGAGTTTGTGTGACACATATCTAGCTATATTAAGGGATAGGTAGATAGCATATGTGTGAGAGACATTAGTGGCTGTGGGTGGGCGGAATTAAAGGGATGGGCGTGTTAGACATAGAGAGCGTGTGTGTTTCTGTGTGAGAGACTTGTAGGATGGGTTAGAAAGATGAATTTAACCCTGACGGAGGGAGAGAAATACACGAAGTGCACGTGTGTGATTCCGATGCCCACAGGGAAATGAGATATGTATGCGTGTGAGAGAGATAGCACAATTCATTGACGTATCACTATCTAGCGATTGTGGACGTGCATCGCTTGAACATAAGTCAATATCTACTTCGTATCATGGCCAAAGGTACAATATCGATTCAACGCTATAAAGATTGGACACTCACATATCACATTTTTTCTATTTAAATAAGCCTTTTTAGTTGTGCATGCCAAAGTTACAGTGATGTTTCTTCAAACAACTAATGTAGCTATCATGAACATGCACCATTGTTACTCTTGCATTCAAATTCATTAGTCTTGGATGATTTAAGTTTCTATTTTAAAGTTATATGTAATATTCATATATGAATTCAACGGGTACACAATTTATGAAATGGAGGCTATGTAATCATATGAGGGAACACTTTTAAGTAGCTGACTACAATATCCATTTCTTTTTGTGCGCCTCTACACTAACACGTCAATGCATTATGTTTAAAGTAAATAACCAATGGCACTAAATTATCTATTTACACGAGAAATACATAGGCTGAGCGGTTGATCCCTTTTTTTTGAACGCGCCACTACACCCATACGGTTGGCCGCGCCCGTGTGAACGTCCAAGTTATCAGCGCATCATCCCGAGTTATTGTCTTTTTTCTGGGGTGGACTTCACACCAGTTATTAACTGCTGACGCGTGCCCCGTGTACACACTCTAGCATGACCTTCCCGCTAGCACGGTCCAAAATTAGTTGAAACTGGATACGAACGATCCCGCGGGCGGCAAAATCTCCCGCCTCCTTCTAAAATTTCTGCCACCTTAGTCTTTAGCATGCGAAATCCCCCTTTTGTCCTTGGTGCATGGAGACCAACAGTTACAATACCGCCCTCATCTACATGATAGGTCGGGGCTGCTTTGGTAACTTCCGGTTCCCCGACTACATGACACCCCCATTTCCTCTCCCCTCCCGCAAAAACGACTAACTACACGGCACGCCATCTGTACTTCATCCCCCTTTCTCTCCTCCCCTCTCAAAACCCTAGACTGCTCATCCACTGGCATACCATAGCCCATTCACTGCCAGCGGCGTCCACCTCACCGGATCTGCTTCTGCAGCCGCATCTACCCCTCCCACCTCCCCTAGAAACAAGTAGACTGCTCATCCACCACTGTACCACAACCCATTCAGTGCCGGCCTTTTCCACGGCGCCGGATCTACTTCGGTGGTACTCTCGTCAACCGCCGCGCATCTGCAGCGGCTCATTCGTACTCCACACTGGAGACGCTTCGTCCACACCCCCAGAGCCGCCCCACCGACGCCCCCGTCGACGGCCTCTGATCCTCTTCGCCGACACCTTCCTCAACCCTACCGGAGCCGCTTTGCCGACACCTTCCTCAACCCTACCGGAGTAGCTTCGCCTATACCATTCTCAACCCTACCGGGCCGCTTTGCCAACTCACAAGTCCACGGCCTCAGATCCGCTTCCTCGCACCCTCATCCAACCTACCGGAGCAGCTTCTGACGCCCCATCCACGGCCGCAGATCCGCATCGTCAACACCACCCTTAACCCAACCACCGGAGCAGCTTCTGACGCCCCTTCCACGGCCGCAGATCCGCATCGTCGACATCATCCTTAACCCAACCATCGGAGCAGCTTCACCTACGCCCTCGTCCACGTCATAGATCCGCTTCGCCCACACCATAGTCCACCCTACCGGAGCCGCTCCACAAACACCCTACTCGAAGGTTCTAGATCTCCTTACCGGACCCCGACAGCCAGCGCAGCGTCATCACCCTCGACGTTTCTAACCTGATTCCCACAGTCTGGAGAGATGCCAAGCACCCACCATGGCTTAGGTACTTGTCACCTTTAAACCCGCCCAGCATCACCTGCCCGATGTACTTCAAATATACTAACCGGTCGCTGTTACCTGTTATGCAGCTGGCAAAAACTACAAGGATGATGTTTCTTCTGGATCTAACAACTTGGCCAACCAAGATCCTGGACTGAGGCATTGCTATGATCTTGTAAGCGCGTCTCTCTCTCTTGTATTGTTCTGTGCCTGCCAGCGTGCTTTGCTAGGATTTTCGACCAGTAATCCCTTTGTGCAGACAATGATTTCTACTACTGGCTGCTGAATTAGATATGTAGATGTCATACATGATACTACCTCGTACCTCCGTTCCTAAATATAAGTCTTTCTAGAGATTCCACTATAGGCTACATACGGAGCAAAATGAGTGAATCTACATTCAAAAATGCATCTATATACATATGTATGTGGTCCATGCTGGAATCTCTACAAAGACATATATTTAGGAACAGGGGCAGTACATTACACAAAATCGTAGGTGGCATGTAGGAATTCCAGTGCACTACATTAGGCTCCCTTAGAGTGCCTGCTAGTCCAGCATACAGAGTCATGGCTAGTTTATGGTACGCACACAATTGTTAATTGGTGGTTTAAATATGCGCAAGGGATATGCAATGTAGTATCATGTAGAGATGTCTGAAATTAGCCGTGTCAACTTGCAGATAGGGTTACACAATGAAAACGTACAAGATGTATGTGGCAATTTCATGGAACATCGCAAAAAAGGAGAGCCAGCGGTGAGCCTATACAGTGTGCTATGGTACGTCACTCCTCCATTGCAATCATCGTGACATGTTATTTGTATGCTAGTTCTATTAGCCAAGTTTCTTAGGGACAGTTATTATGAGTTATCCTACGAAAATAAGCACCTGTGAATATAAGTTCCATGTAATAAGCCAACCGGTTCTTTTCATTGCATTTTCAGCTTATCTTTGGTATGATCAGTGGAAAGTCTAGGTTGCATTATATTTTTTTCATTTTGCTGCCCATATGGAAATTAATTTGACTTGCAAACATCACAAATTGAACCCAGTGCAGTAATTAATATGATAGGAAAACAGACCATCACTATTTGCTCAAAATGCAAATACAAAGATAACATCTACTTGGCACAATCTACTTTGGTCAATGTTTTCCATAGAGACCCCATTGCCTAATTTAAACGAAAAACGCATGACCCGCATTTAAATGAAGAATAATTATTTATTGAAATTCGATGGTCCAAGTGGCTGGTTATTATCATATAGCAGCACCACCTGAAAGCATCATATAGCAGCAGTAGCAGCAGCTCATAGCAACTCATCATACAGCAGCAGCAGTCTGCAATTCATCATATACCAGCAGCAGATCATAGCATTTCATCATATGGCAGTAGCAGGAGCAGCTCATAGCACTTCATCATATAGCAGCAGCAGGAGCAGCTCATAGCAATTCATCATATAGCAGCAGCAGGAGCAGCTTGTAGCAACTCATCATATAGCAGCAGCAGGAGCAGCTTGTAGCAACTCATCATATAGCAGCAGCAGCTCATAGCAATTCATCATATAGCAGCAGCAGCTCATAGCAACTCATCATACAGCAGCAACAGCTCATAGCAATTCATCATATAGCAGCAGCAGCAGCAGCTCATAGCAATGCATCATATGCAGCAGCAGAAGCAGCTCATAGCAATTCATCGTATAGTGGATCAAAATGAAAATTTGGCAAAAAATCAGAGGAGATCCTCACCTTGTTGGATGAGCTCATCCTTCAACAGCACCTCAAGGCCATGGCCTGGGAGGAGGGGAGGGGGAATAAGGTGCCTTCTGCCGCAGTGTGGCATCAGCCGTAGTTGTGCAGCGCCCGCTGGAGTAGTGCGTTGGACGAACCACAGTGGAGCAGCTGCTGGAGACCATGAGAATGAGGGGCGGCACCAGAGGGAGGAGAAGCCAGGGATATTTTCCCCTACCCGTCGGCCATGTAGCCTAGCTAGACATAGCATCGTCGAGGACAAGGCCAGATGGGACCAGTGGCGACGGCTCACTGGAGGAACCCTAGTGCTGCAGGCAGGGGATCGAGGTAGAGGGAAAGGGGAGAGGAGATGCAAGCGGGCAGGGCAATGAATTCTTGCGTGTTTGTTTTTACTTGAGGGTCAGGTGTGACACGGGCGTCCGCAGTTGCATTTTGAGTGTAATATAGGCAGACAACAGAGTCATTTCACTATTCCCCCTCCCTTCAATTTTTAGTGAGGTTCTACCCGAAACACCGCCCCTCCAAAGCGAAATTAGTTAAGCCCAAGCCCATAACTCAAAAATGACTTCTTTACATCTTTTATGGCTTACTTTGACAATATGCCCTGAAAAGGCGGAATCAAACTGGCCCTTAACCCGCAATTCAATTGTGCGTGCAATGATGAATCACTCCTGCCTCCTATCTGTACATTTAGGCATCATCATACATGGCATAACCTAATACATGTGCATTCCATTGTAGAATCTGGAATATGCAATGTTTATGTTAGTTCATATGTTGCACATGATGTTTAAACACTAGTAGAAAAAGGGTCAAACGTGAAGCACATTAGTGCCGGTTTGTATTTGAGCTGGCACTAATGTATACATTAGTGCCGGTTCCAATGGCTAGCCGGGCCGCTTTCATTAGTACCGGTTCATGCCGAACCTTTAGCACCGGTTCGTGCCACGAACCGGTACTAATGAGAGTGGTGGCAGGATGTTGTCAGACAGGTGCCCCTCCAGCCCCTTTAGTACCGGTTCTTGGCACAAACCGGTACTAAAGGTCGTCCTACATAAACCCTTCGTCCACCCGAGCTCGCTCTGTTCTTCCCCTTTCCCCTCTCCTCTCTGTTCTTCCCCTCTTCCTCTCGAGCTCATCACACATTTTGCCCAAAATTTGTCAAGATTTGAAGGCCCCCATCCATTCAAATGATCACAAAGGTTAGCAACTTTGTCCTTTCATCTCTCATTGCTAGATTAGCTCTTGCAATGCTTTATATAGTGATTAATTTGTGAGTTTATTAATTTGGGAGGATATATATATATGTGCTAGTATTTGATTTATATGCAATTTGAGGTCAAAAATAACACTTAGTTTGCATATGTAGGTGTGGTTTACTTAGTGCCTTCTAAATCTCCATCGTAGCCACCGTCGATCGCCCGCACTGTCTCGTCGCCGGCACCACCTTGTGGTGAGCCTCTAGTGCATGAAATTTTATATAAAAATTGATGTTTGTGTGATTTGGATATATAGTTACTCGTATAATTATCTTACCCGTACGTTGTTTGTTATACATATAGTGCCATGGTTTTGATATCCGTCCCCGTCGGCCCTAGTCCTTGTTATGATTCGGATGTGGTATGTATATTCTCTTTTAAAACTAGTTGCATTTCGTGTTTATGACAAATTATGCCCATCAAGTTGACATAGAAATTTTTTCTAGGAGGTATGTGAACCGGAAATTCCAACCGACCCTATTGCCGAGAGTTTAATTTAGTTGAAAGAGAAAATGAGTACTTGAAAGAAAAATTGAAAAGAATTGAGGGGGAGAAGATGGAATTGGAGTTGCATGTTGCCGATGTCGTCGATGATCACAAGATGAAAATGGAGAAAATGCGCTTGAAGATTAGAAAGATTAGAAAATATGCCATCGATAGTGAGGCTTGGTATCATTATGCTGTTGGATCCATTGTTACCTTAGTTGAGATCTTGATCGTATTTGTTGTTGCATTTAAATGCTTTAGCTAGAGAGTTATTTGTTTGTTGCATTTAAGTGTTGTATGAACTTTATGTATGAACTTGTATTAATTTGGTCTATTCGGTGTTGTGTAATGAAGATGAGCCGGCAATGGATGTACGATGACCGATGCTCTCCCCAGTTCGTTGAGGGCGTGCATACTTTTCTGCTTGCGGCTGAGGCAAACAAGCGGGCGGATGGTTTTATGCCTTGTCCATGTGCTCGCTGTAAGAATGGTCACAATTATTCTACGTCAAGAACCATTCACGTCCACCTGTTTAAGTCCGGTTTCATGCCCCATTATAATGTTTGGACCAAGCACGGAGAAAGAGGGGTTATGATGGAAGCCAATGAAGAAGAAGAGGACGACGACAGCTATCCTGGCCATGGGTTCCCTGAATACGATGATACAACAATGGGGGAAGAAGCTGAGCCGGTAATGCGGGAAGAAGCTGAGCCGGCAATGCGGGAAGAAGCTGAAGAAGAGGCATCAGATGAGCCCGTTGATGATCTAGGTCGGGCCATTGCCGATGCAAAGAGAAACTGCGCAAGTGATTTGGAGAAGAAGAAGTTGCAACGCATGTTAGAGGATCACAAAAAATTGTTGTACCCGAATTGCGTAGGTGACAAGAAAAAGCTGGGCACCACACTAGAATTGCTGCAATGGAAGGCAGAGAATGGTGTATCTGACAAGGGATTTGGAAAGTTGCTGGTAATGATAAAGGATATGCTTCCAAAGGACAACGAATTGCCCGAGAGTACGTATGAAGCAAAGAAGGTTGTCTGCCCTCTAGGGTTAGAGGTGCAGAAGATACATGCATGCCCTAATGATTGCATCCTCTACCGCGGTGAGTACGAGGATTTGAACGCTTGGCCGGTATGTGGTGCATTGCGCTATAAGATCAGCCACGATGACCCTGGTGATGTCGAGGGCCGGCGCCCCAGGAAGAAGATTCCTGCCAAGGTGATGTGGTATGCTCCTATAATACCACGGTTGAAATGTTTGTTCCAAAACAAAGAGCATGCCAAGGCGATGCGATGGCACAGAGAAGACCGTAAGAAAGACGGAAAGTTGAGAGTACCCGCTGACGGGTCGCAGTGGAGAAAAATCAAAAGAAAGTACGGGAAGGAGTTTGCAGATGACGCAAGGAGCATATGGTTTGGTCTAAGCGCAGATGGCATTAATCCTTTTGGGGAGCAGAGCAGCAACCATAGCACCTGGCCTGTGACTCTATGTTTGTATAACCTTCCTCCTTGGTTGTGCATGAAGCGGAAGTTCATTATGATGCCAGTGCTCATCCAAGGCCCTAAGCAACCCGGCAACGACATTGATGTGTACCTAAGGCCATTAGTTGAAGAACTCTTACAACTGTGGAATGGAACAGGTGTACGTGCATGGGATGAGCACATGGGGGAAGAATTTGACCTAAAGGCGTTGTTGTTCGTGACCATCAATGATTGGCCTGCTCTCAGTAACCTTTCAGGACAGACAAACAAGGGATACCGTGCATGCACGCACTGTTTGGACGATACCGACAGTATATATTTGGCTAATAAGAATGTGTACCTGGGACATCGTCGATTTCTTCCGAGCAGGCATCCCGTAAGAAAGAAAGGCAAGCATTTCAAAGGTGAGGCGGATCACCGGACGAAGCCTCGCCACCGTACTGGTGCTGATGTACATGATATGGTCAAGGATTTTAAGGTGGTCTTTGGAAAGGGTCCTGGTGGACAACCTGTTCTGAATGACGCTGACGGACGCGCACCCATGTGGAAGAAGAAATCTATATTTTGGGACCTGCCCTATTGGAAAGACCTCGAGGTCCGCTCCGCAATCGACGTGATGCACGTGACGAAGAATCTTTGTGTGACCCTGCTTGGCTTCTTGGGCGTGTATGGGAAGACAAAAGATACACCTGAGGCACGGGAGGACCAGCAACGTATGCACGGAAAAGACGGCATACATCAGGGTCATGCAAGCTACGCTCTTACCAAAGAAGAGAAGGAAATCTTCTTTGAATGCCTGCTCAGTATTAAGGTACCGTCTGGCTTCTCGTCGAATATAAAGGGAATAATAAACATGGCAGAGAAAAAGTTCCAGAACCTAAAGTCTCATGACTACCACGTGATTATGACACAACTGCTTCCGGTTGCATTGAGGGGGCTTCTACCGGAAAACGTTCGATTAGCCATTGTGAAGCTATGTGCATTTCTCAATGCAATCTCTCAGAAGGTAATCGATCCAAAAATCATACCAAGGTTACAGAATGATTTGGTGCAATGTCTTGTCAGTTTCGAGTTGGTGTTCCCACCATCCTTCTTCACCATCATGACGCACGTCCTAGTTCACCTATGCGAAGAGATTAACGTTTTGGGTCCTGTATTTCTACACAATATGTTCCCCTTTGAGAGGTTCATGGGAGTCTTAAAGAAATATGTTCATAGCCGTGCTAGGCCAGAAGGAAGCATCTCCAAGGGCCGTCAAAATGAGGAGGTCATTGAGTTTTGTATTGACTTTATTCCTGACCTTAAGCCGATTGGTGTTCTTGAATCGCGGCATAAGGGCAGACTGGATGGAAAAGGCACGCTAGGAGGGGAACAAATAATATGTATGGACGGACATTCTCTCACTAAAGCACACTACACAGTTCTACAGAATTCCGCCTTGGTGGCTCCGTATATGGATGAACACAAGAATTTGCTATGCTCCAAACACCCGGAGCGGTCTGATGACTGGATTACACGTGAACAAACCAGGAGTTTCGCCAGCTGGTTGCAAGCACGTACCATGCATGACACCTCTATTGAATATGACCTGTACTTGCTGTCCCAGTTACTATCTTCGAATATAATGACTTTCAAAGGGTACGAGATAAATGGTAATACATTTTACACGATCGCCCAAGATAAGAAGAGCACCAACCAAAACAGTGGTGTCCGCTTTGATGTAGAAACCAAGACGGGAAAGGAAACATATTATGGTTATATACAGGACATATGGGAACTTGACTATCGACGTGGTTTGAAGGTCCCTTTGTTTCGGTGCAAATGGGTCAATATGACACGAGGCGGGGTAACGGAAGACCCGCAGTACGGAATGACAACAGTGGATCTCAACAATCTTGCGTATGCAGACGAACCATTCGTCCTAGCCAATGATGTGGAACAGGTTTTCTATGTGAAGGACATGTCTACCAAGCCAAGAAAAAGAAAAGATAAGGAAGCGAATGCATCGTACGATGAGCCAAAGCGGCACATAGTTCTTTCTGGGAAGAGAAACATCGTGGGAGTGGATGACAAGGCAGACAAGTCAGAAGATTATGAAAAGTTTGATGAAATTGCTCCATTCACAGTGAATATTGACCCGAGCATCCCGTTAAATGATGAAGATTTTCCATGGCTACGACGTAAAAGGACACACGCGAAGAAAAAGTTTCACACCCAAAGATCTGGGATGTGATCGGCTTAACTATCATCACTTTCTTCTGTGTTTCACACCCAGGAGGGAATCTCTGTAATAGTTAGGGTATCTAGTTATGTGTTTTGGCATTTGAAACGCGAAGAAATTTTATGTGCAAGCAAATTCTTTCATGCATTTACTAATTTTTTCAGCTAAATGACCCTGAAATTGAAAAGCATTTCAAATGAACTCAGAAAAGGATGAAAGTTGGCATGGTATCATAATTTCACCCCCATAGCATGTGCAAAAAAGTAGAGAGGGTTACCGCAAAAATTGGATGCACTTCGTGTACAAAATGGACAATCTGTTTCGAAGTATCGGGGTTTCGGACGAAAACTCATCCGTTACAAAGGCATTTCATTTTTTAAATAACCTAAGCATTACCAAATTGAATATAATGATAAAACACACTAATATTAAACATAATAAAAAAGAATCACTGAAAAATCTATTTTCAAAGTTAAGTTATTCACAAAAATAAATAAAGCAAAAAAAATAAGAAAAAAGCCCACCTACTGGGCCACAGCGGCCTGCATACGACTAGAAACCCAAATTCAAGTTGGGCTAGGATGCAGGTCCGCTAGCCCAGTAGGCCCAACAGGGCATCACAGAAGAGGTAGGCCCAGAAGGCCTGCTTAACAGAGGAGCTCGAGACAGCAGCGACGGCGGGGCTTATAAGCAGGTGCGAGTGCCCCTCGGCTAGCGAGGTGGGACTAAACTTTTGTGCCCCTCGCCTAGCAGCGCACACCCTTTAGTACCGGGTCGTGGCACCAACCGGTACTAAAGGGGGGCCTTTATTACCGGTTGGTTCCACGAACCGGTACTAAAGGGGGGTGCTTCCCGCCGCTTGGCCTGGCCAAAACAGGCCTTTAGTACCGGTTGGTGGCTCCAACCGGTACTAAAGGTGCCTTCTATATATACATCACTTCAAAAAATTTCATTCTCCCTCTGTTTCTTCCCGATTGATCGACGCCGTCGCCGCCCCCGTCCTACGCCGCCCCCGTCGTGCGCCGTTGCCGTCGCCGCCCCCATCCTCGTCGCCGCACTCATCCCCGTCGCCGCCCCTGTCCCCGTCGCCGCCCCCGTCGCCGTCGCCGCCCTCGTCTCCGTCGCCGCCCCGGGCCCGTCCCCGCCGCGCCGTCCCCGCGTCGCCGCCCCTTCACGCCCCGGCCCGTCGCCGCCCCGGCCCGTCGCCTCGCCGTCGCCGTCGCCCCGCTGTGAGCTCTCCCCCTCTAACCCCTCTCCCTCACCCCTGGTGGCCACCATGGGCGCCGCCCCTCCCTGAGCCCATACACACACAAGCATGATGAACACACACACACGCACATTTCGTTAAGTTAATTAGTATATACGTATTTTGTATGTTTAATTAGTTTAGATTTTTCAGATTATTATTTTTTCACTAGTATATATGTATGAATGCATGTTAGATGTATATAATTAGTGTTTAATTAGTATGGAATTTTTTATATAATGTTGTTTTTCTGTTTTTAATGGATGTATAGAAGTTGTTTTTTTTCTGTTTTTAGTGTTAGATGCTTAATTAGTATGAAATAGCATATAGAATTTTGACATATGCAATGATAGCATAATTAGTGTTACATTTGCAAATAGTATTTTTGTTGTCGACGATGCCCAGCCCGCATCCTCGCTGTCGACCCGTTCGCGACGACGTCCTGCTTCAGAGGACCCATGTCCGGGACTGGGCTCCGCCGGGCTGGCACTGGGAGGTGCTACCTTCAGGGGCGCGACGCTTGGTGAGGAACCCGGCCCCGGGTCCTGTCGTCGACCCTCATCTCCTTTGGTGGCATTCGCGTGGGCCACTTTCGTTGCGGAGGGAGCCGGCCCCGCCGGAGGTGGTACATCGCCGTGTCAGGGAGGAGGACGAGCACGTCCATCGCTACATGGCTGCTATGGACGTCAGGTTCTCCAATACCTGGCAGGTTCTTTGGGGAGATCACCCGAGCTATGATCCAGTGATGGTTCCTTCACTTTGGTTGTCCACCGCCTAGATTACTCTCTAGTATTTGATCTTTATTAGCTAGCTAGCTAGCTAGTGATGTATTCGATATATAATATTCGAGATGATTTATTCGAGATTATATATATTATTTGAGACGATGTATTCGAGATTATATCTATTATTCGAGACGACGTATTCGAGATTAAATCTATTATTCGAGACGATGTATTCGAGATTATATCTATTATTCGAGACGATGTATTCGAGATTATATCTATTATTCGAGATTATACTAAATTGTTTTATATTTCTTTTGGCATAGTTAAATAAAAGCTATGGCGGAGAATACCGACAGAGAGAGAGAACAGACCATGTTCGATATCATACACGGGCCAAATGATGATCAGAATGAAGAAGATTTTGACGGCTCCGAATTTCTAAACAACACCGGAGAGGGTGATATGATATTCGATCGCGACGACCGAGAAGATGAAGTCATGAACTACGACGAAGAACATGTTGATCCTGAAACAACAAACACCGGCGAGGTATATATATTTATATAAGCAGGAATCTGGTGATCATCGCATGTTTTAAATGAGTTGAAGATATATTAACGAATCGATCTTTCTTCTTTCAGCCATCCGGATCGAGCAAATCTTCAGGCGAAAGGACGAAACGAGGCCCGAACAAAAAGTCGAAGGAGGGCGTAAAGTACAAAATTGAGGCATTCAAACCTAATGGCGAACCATTAGTGCCTAAGAAGAATGCGGACAAGTTCGTTCGTCAGTGCAGAGTTCTTGTGAAGGACCAACTCCCGATCTCCCTTCAAGAATGGAGAAAGCCAGCAAAGCCACCTCCAAATGTTACTTTTGTCGACGAGAATAAAAAAACCTGCTTTGGGATACTCTCATGGAACATTTCACCCTACCAGATAATTTCACAGAAGCAGATGTGCGGAAAGTCAAGGACGCTGCTTTTAGGAAGATGGCGGTTGCATTCAAGAACCACAAGAGAACGACGTGGGAGAAGTACGTCAAGGGAGGAAGGAAGACTCCAGTATTCGAGGGGATACTAGAGAATCAAAGTGCTCATTGGGACGATTTCGTGAAATTCAAGGATTCAGAATTAGCTAAGGAACGGTCGAGAATAAACAAGAAGAATGCTGAAAAAAAGGATAAGTTCCATAAGCTGGGGCCAGGTGGCTACGCGGTGGCAATGCCTAAGTGGGATAAGTCTGAGAAAGAGATGGAGGATGCAAGTGTCACTCCGGTTACTAAGAGCTGGCCCCCCAGGTGCAGGACTTGGTTCTATGCGCATGGGGGGGGGAGTTGGACCCGAAGACATGCAATGTTTCAACGAAGGCATGTCTGAACGGAGCCGACGATGCGCTACTTGTTGCAATAGAAGAGGCTCGATCGGGGGTGTTCCAGCCCAACAGAGAGAACGACGAGCTTACGCGTGCCCTAGGGAATCCTGAACACCCGGGAAGAACATGAGGCAAGGGCGCTATTCCGTGGTATGAGGGGTTTTCGGACTGGAACGCCGACTACAGAACCCGTGCGAGAAAGAAGATTGCGGAGGAGAAGAAGAGGAAGATGGAGGAGGAGCAGAGGAAGCGGGACTATGAACGCCTTCAAGGCCTAGAATCAAGTCAAGCAGAATTCGCCGCTAAATTCCAGCGGCAGCAGGAGCAGATCGACTCACTTAGCCAGCAAAGGGGGTCTCAGCAGCTGCAGCAGCTAGCGGATGATCCAGCATTGGATACCACCGCCCCATCCATGCCGAGAAGCAGCGTGGGTTCCGCCCCGGGCGATGCACTAGTGCTGGATAGATACCCCGTGGATGACATCACGGAGAACACTAACTGCGAGCTACACTTCAAAATGAAGAACATATCCATGAAGGTGGCGGACGCCGTTGCTTTTTCAAATTCCCCCGAGGCAACCTTCCCTTGCAACCCGATTCCAGCGGGCTATGCTCGTGTCTTGGTTGATGAGGTGGTGGACCCATATTCGGAGCTACAGCTTGACATTCCTGGAGGTGACGACGAGCACACATTGGGAGAGGCCATACATCGTGTCATCCTATGGAGAAAGGATTGCATCATCTTTCGAAGTCCGCCACCGAGTCAGCAGACTCCCGCTCCTCCAAGTCCACCAACGCGTGAGGCCACTCCTCCTCCTCCAAGTCCGGCAAAGTGTCAGGCCACTCCTCCTCCAAGTCCGACACAGCGTCAGACGTCCACTCCTCCTCCAAGTCCGGCACAACCTCAGGCTACTACAAGTCCGGCACAGCTTCAGGCCACTCCTCCTCGTCCAACTCAGCCCCGTCAGCCGTCTCCGCTGCCTCAACAATCGCAGAAGAGACACCCCGCAGCTATGGTGCGTAGCGGTACGAGTCGAGGTCATAGTACAGGAAGTACAGGCGGAGGCAAGCGATATAAATATGGTCCAAACCTCACTACTCCTCTTCCTGTGAGGGCTTACGACAGGACCGAGGAGCAAACCAATGCCATAGTGCAGGCAGAACTCGACGCCCATTTTGGACCAAGACCGCCACCGCCGCCAAGGGAGAAAGTGCCCGTGGAAGTAGTTGACCACTTCATTCGTATGTCTCAACCACCAGCTCCTAAGCCTGTTGACACAGACTATGAGCGCCACATCAGGAAGTTACATCGACGACGTCTATAGAAGGAGGCGAGCTCGAGCTCGAGCAAACAACAAGCAGCTGTCAAAAAATGCGGGAAAACCATTGCCCAGCTGGGAAAACAGGCGGCACAATCGATCCCCCCACTTGTTGTGCCGCCAACAACACGTGACAGTACGCGCGCCCAATTTATTGTGGCCAAACAGTTTACGTTCCCGAGGTGGGCGATGTGGTAATAACCCAGGAGCATATAATGCAGGCTGAAGAACTCAAGATCACTGTTGGACAACTCCTCGAGATCGAGGACATGCCTGGGATTACAGAGGAGGAAATAAAACGGAAATATGTCCGGGGCGAACCTTTGGTCGAGCCAGAAGATGTCAACAAGCTCCCAATGATAATGTATGAATTGCATCAATGGTACATGGACATTACCAAGAGATCCAATTGAGAGTCCCTCATGGTGTATGTCAAGAAGGATGATTACTACCATGAGAAAGCTGTGGCCGTTGAGAATCCTGAACTGTTTCAGTTATACAATCAAGATGCACTCGACAAATCTATCGTCAGTTGCTATTGTCTATAAGTGATTTCTTTCTGTAATTTAAGTCTCAAGCTAGCTGTGGTGATCCTTTTGATCAATCATTACCTGTAATTATCCTCACTATATTCTTTTCTGTGGTATTATGCAGGATGAAGATGTATGAAATAAGAAAAGGTGGACGCTATGGCATTGGGTTCATTGACCCAAACACCGTTAATGAATACACATGGAAAATAAACAAGCATCAAGAAAAAGAGGTAGAGGACAGCATGCTAGAGTTCTTGAAGCGCCTCAAATACAATGAAGATATACTACTTCCTTACAACTTCCACTGAGTCACACTTTCTTGTACTACAAATTCTCTGTTTTTGCCTACTAGCTAGCTAGCTACATGTTTTTGCTTACATATGCCCGCTTAATTAAGACATGAAAACGTGTGTGCATGCAGATTTCACTGGATCTTGTGTATCATTAAAGTTGACGCCGGAACAGTTGAAATACTGGACTCGCTACTTAAAAAACAAAGTGACTATAACATCTTGTTTGGGATAGTCAACAGGTAATTTCAATCATTATTACCTATATATATCGGCCTATTTAGTAATTCGTCATTTCATGATATGAACTATTTAATAACCCCTTTATTCATTTTCTTTGTCGGCGGGCAGGGCTTGGGCAAGGTTCATCAGCGTCATGGAAGGCAAATGGAAACCAAAGCTGGAATGGTTTCGATCCAAGGTAAGTAATTAAGTAGTACTAGCTAGCTAGCTGCCATCTCTTTAATTATCATGCTTGATTAATTATTATCTGATCAAATTAAATTCCATTCTCGTAATAAAGGCCCTGAAGCAGGCGCAGGGGACTGATCTGTGTGCATTCTGCGTTTGCGAGAACATTCGCATGATGGCGTCCGAAAGGAGCAGATCTCAAAGACAGGAATGGGTACGCTTGTTAGAACACTATTCACAATTTTTACACCATTATCGATATCTAGTCACACAATTAATACACATGCATATTGATCTCCTTCTTAACAGTTCAAAGAGGTGCGGGACAAGCTCCTAGAAACGGAGCGCGTAGAAGCACTTCAAGAGGAAATAGCGGGATTTTTGCTCGACCAGGTCATAAATCCGAAGGGAGAATACTATTACCCGCTACCGCCCCCATGAACCACTTCCAATTGTCATCGTGCTCCGAAGGCACCAATTATGCTAATGCCACTGGCTCCGAAGGCAACATGCATATGTAGGAGAAATTGTATATAGTTATACATGTGTGTATGTGTGAATTAATATAGTTTGTGAGACATTGATGATATATATATGATTGGTTCTACTAGAAATTCTATTTATATATATATATGCATAACGTGTACAATGTGTAGTACCGTAAAATACAAGCAAACGAAAAAGAATTAAAATGCAAAACACAAAATTAAATGAAAAAGGAATCATAAAACCAAAAACCCCCCAAACATTTTAGTACCGGTTGGTGTTACCAACCGGTACTAAAGGGCTCCCGGCCCCCGGAGCTGGCTCGTGCCATGTGGTTGCCCTTTAGCACTGGTTCGTGCTGAACCGATACTAAAGGGGGGGGAGGCCTTTAGTGCCGAAACGTTAGTGCCGGTTCCTAAACCGGCACTAAAGGGCCTTACGAACCGGTGTTATTGCCTGGTTCTGCACTAGTGAAATGCCCCTTAAATCTGGTCAGTCAAGTGATGGTCTTTAAGCCTCCTTCTTTGCTTCTTTTGTTGATATGTAAGATTTGCTCACACTTCTGTTCAATTGCTTGTTTGCATCAGCCAGCCATACTAGGACTGTTTTCTTTGATTACTTGCTGTTCTTCACCTAACACTCTAACAGAGCTTGTCAACGATTTAAACACTAAGGGCTGTTGTAGTGGGGCCTTGTCTAACTCATAGGTAACATAAAGGTTTGGCTATACACTACATTAGGCTCTCCAAGAGTACTTGGAGATCCAGTTCGAAGGTATGCCTAGTTTTTACATAGTAAATGCTCATTTCATTGTGTGCAAGTGCAAGAGATGCGACATGTTTCATTATGTGGTGTTGTTTTGTTATAATCTCATCCTTTTGTGTTCATAGACTGGAAAGTATGCATATTTATCTTCCAAGGAGACGAGTAACTAGTTTGTGTCACCTTGCAGAGGGGGTGCAATGAAGATAAGATTGAGGATTTCCAAGTACAAGATGTTAGGAAGGAGCCTTGCAAGAGAAGTAGGAGCTGCGCTGAGCCTCTTCAACCTGCTAAGGTAAGTCACTGTATGCAACTCAACCGTTCAATTCCTTGTTTGTTTCAGGCATAGTTAATTTTCTCTTTTCAATTGCTTTATTTGTCCTCAGTTAATGAGATGCCCAAATAATCATGCCTGATGTTCGGTACTTGTATCACTATTAGTTGACATAATTAAAGGCCTTACCATTTAATTACTCTGCCGAAGTGTGCCTGAAGCTTTGAAGTCTATTAACCAACTATTATTGCATGAGGCTCACAATCTAGTTTATACTACGCTAATGATTGCATAGTTTTGCCTGCTGTAGTATGTTTGTATGAAACCCTCTGCTGTTCATTATGCTCCCTAAGACTTTAATTGAGGCACAGAATGGCCAACTGCTTGCTTACTTATACGCAACGTGCTGTCTAAATTTGTAACTTGTCTGTGTTTTCGATTGGGCCCCAACATCATGCTCCTCTGGTGAGCTAAGATGGATTTCTGTATGCAGGCTGCACAAACTATCTTTTTATAATTTTTAAAATATCACCTGCTTATGCTTTATGACGTGTAACATTTTTTTTAAAGTGACATGTAACATTATTATTAGTCCTGTTTTGCCATGTAGTACAAAATAGTGTCTTGTTCGCTTCACTGTTGTAACTATATTTTTTCCCTAGGCATGTGTACTTACAGAAACATTTCAGGATGAAGTGACATCAACACAAAGATTTGCGAGCAGTGCAGCATGGCCGTTACCGAATGATTATGGATTGGAATTGGAATGTGCTGATGTTCTCGAGCATCAACTAGAGGTGGCAAGACAATGTGTACATGATTGTCAACGTATAATCAACAAGTTGAGACTGGACATGCAGGTATTAGATGCAGGAGTCAAAAAATGAAACAAGACACTGATGTAACCATGAAGGAATTGGAGATTTTGCAGACTAAAATTTGTCCTATCTGAATCCGGCCAATCCTATTTTCTGAAGAGATTATAGTTCAAATGGAGTTAAGTTGATGCACGTCCATGATGTATGAGCTGTATTTGCCCAGCGTATGTAATTTGCTGTTTGTGTATCTTTATTATCACCTGTGCTGAACCATAATGCCCAGTGGGTATAATCGGCTGTAATTTCTTTATTGTATATTGTAGGATTATTCTACCTTTCTATGCCTTGATCTCTTTGTTGTAATAGTGTAGTCTTTTTAGAGGTGATAGTATTGAGTAGGATAATTCTTTGAATATGCTATATAGTTCAAACGGGGGCCAATTCGCCCGACCATGGCCCTTCACGGGCCGTCGGATCCATGGGCCTTCTACATCTCGTAGGATCCATGGGCCTTCTACGTCTCGTAGGTTCCATGGGCCTTCTACGTCTCGTAGGATCCATGGGCCTTGTACGTCTCGTAGGATCCATGGGCCGCTGACACATTTATGGGTCTTGTACGGGCCTTTAATGGGCCGTATACGGGCCTTTAATAGAAATCGTACGTTTTATGGGCTGACCATAACGGGCCGTTAATAGGCCGTATTTGGTGATGCTATGAAAATGGCCCAACAGACTAACGGTCCACAAACGGGCCGACTGTAATGACGGGCTGAATTTGGCCCACAAGCAGAAAATGACAGTAACGGGCCGTAAGTAACCGAATGCTGCAAATGAGCCCAAGAATAAATGGGCCCTCAGAAGGCCGAAAGTTAACTTGGGCTGGAAACGGCCCAACGGAATAACAGGCCGTTAATGGGTATAAAGTGATACACTGTTTACGGGCCAATTTCACCACGGGTCGTTAATGGGTGTAAAGTAATACAATGTTCATTACGGGCCAGTTTCAGCACGGGCCGCTAATGGGCCAAGAGCTACAAAGGCTATACATGGGCCAGAAGTGAAAACGGGCTGGAATCATAGTGGACGGCTCAGATGACGCTACTGGGCCTAATTCGGATAGGGTGTAACGGAACTTGGGTTAGCGGGCTGTAAATGGGCTATATGCGAACAGGCTGTTAACAGGCTTTCCATGGGCCGGCCCGCCAGCTTTTCACCAAGTCAAATGGGCCGGCCCACCAGCTTTTGACCAAGTCAAACGGGCCGGCCCGCCAGCTTTTGACCAAGTCAAACGGGCCGGCCTTTTCATAGGAATGGGCCACTGTTGGGCCATGCCACGTGACGACGTATCATAGGCACCTATCTGACCCGCTGATGAGCTGACACGTGTTTCGTCCGGCCAATAAGAATTTTACACATGGAAATTTCCCATTGGTCGGGGCTGTTAACGGGTTATCGGATCCAAAACCCGACCCGATAGCTTAACGGCATTTCATTACGGTGGATGCCACGTGTTGGTCACCCTTGACGAAAGCACTTCTGTGACGCACGATTTATCGTCATGGAAGTGGACACTTCCATGATGATAATTTTGGTAATGTCATGGAACACTTCTACGACATCACAGGTATGACTATCTTGATTCTGTCATAAATTTTTCATGGATGTACATGCATGACAAAAAAACGACCTACTGTGACAAACACGTATCATCACGGAAGTGTATTTTTTTATAGTGTGAGCTGGGATACCACTGTCTTTTTAACCATCCAACCCTAGGTTGGTTCACAAATGAAAACCATATATAGTTGCCTAAGGCGTGGGAGGTCCTATGTGAAGGCTACACCACCATTCATGGTAGGAAAAATGAGAATGTCATTCGTGGTAGGGAAAATGAGAACTACTATAACTCAGCTAGCTGAGATTTAGTTTTATCTCATTCAGGCCATCAACAATTGGATCAATGTACACCGAGATTCGTGTGGGCATCCACAGGTTATTTTACATATTGTATGGGAATGTGTTCCGAGCAACCCACTTTTCTCTATGCGGGCCAATTAGCAACGTAGTAGCAAGGGTTTACTATGTGCGAGCAGCCCATGTGTGTCGCAGTTTTTTTTCCTCTTTTACGTTGGTGTGGGGTTTTTCAACGCTGACCTTCTCCTTTTTCATTTTGTCATGGGCCAAGCGCTGAGTATATGAGGAGGCGGGCAGGCTGGAATAAGCATTTGTATGTGGGAGTCTAACAACAATTCTTAGTGGTGGTTGAGGAGGCCTGGCAAGCGGATCAACCGGCGGTGGTGGTATGTTGTTTTGGCGAGGAAGATGAACGATGTTGTAGCTCTTTGTCTAGCTGGGTAGGACAACCTTTAGGTATTTTCGCTAGGAACTAAGAATGTTGAGGCAACACCTTGCTGCTTTGCGATCCAATCCTCTTTGGGTCGAACCAAAGTAGCGGAGAAAAGATCAAGGACCAGATCATTGAATTAACATACCTTGAGGAAAATCATGATGATGCAAAGGTCATGGATTGAATGGCTCTCGGAGGGTGATAGTAACACGCAATTTTTCTAGAGGAAAGCTAGTGCCCACCGCTCCAAGACCTTTATTTCTTAGCTTGAACAGAAGATGGTTTGATCAGCACGAACCCAAAAGAAATGGTGGATATGCAAAATGAGTCCTATGCATTATATGCCTATGAAGGAACCATTGGTATGGAAGAGGTTTTGTCTCACATACCGAAAAGGGTGAAAGTGCAACTATCCCTGGGTGGTTTTGATAATGATTAACAACATATAGCTCATTGAACTAATGCCATTACAAGATAAATATTTCAGGAAGGTTCAATGATTGGCATGGCATGGATTAGAAAGTGGACCCCTCAAAATGCTAAGGACAAAAGATTGGCTCAAGCTTCAAAGTTCAAGACTCTACATTTTACTTTTAGTGATCCAAGATCACATTGATTACATAGGAAAAGCCAATACTATCAAAAGGGGGTGAGGTGTTGCTTAATGAGTTACTTGCTCAAAATGCTTAGTGATATGCTCGAAAAATCCTCAACTACTTTCTCATATCCACATATGTCCCAAACCAAAAGTCAAACTCGACCCCACCGAAACTTTTCATCCGGCGCCACCGAGTTCATTTGACATAGCCACTGCCAGAAACCCTAGTCTTTTCAGTATCACCGATAGGGATCTCGGTCTCACTGAGATGGGATTGAAAACTCTCGATTTCCCTTCATAACGTTTCGGTATAACCGAGATGAGCGATCGGTCCCACTGAGTCTGCAATGAAAACTCTCGGTTTCCTTTTCGTAACGCTTCGGTCCCACCGAGTTTGCTTGACCAACTCTCTGTTTGCTTATTACCAAAATTGGTCCCACCGAGTTTGAGTAATTGGTCCAACCGAGATTACGTTATGCCCTAACCCTAATGAAATCGGTCCCATCGAGTTGACATATCGGTCCCATCGAAATTGCCTAACGGTCACATATGCACTAAATCGGTCCGACCGAGTTCTCTGATTCGGTCCCACCGAGTTCGGTATAATGTGTGTAATGGTTAGATTTTGTGTGGAGGCTATATATACCCCTCCACCCACTCTTCACTCGTGGAGAGAGCCATCAGAACATGCCTACACTTCCAACATATATTTCCTGAGAGAGAACCACCTACACTTGTGTTGAGGTCAAGATATTCCATTCCAACCACATAAATCTTGATCTCTAGCCTTCCCCAAGTTGCTTTCCACACAAATCATCTTTCTACCAAATCCAATCGTATGAGAGAGAGTTGAGTGTTGGGGAGACTATCATTTGAAGCACAAGAGCAAGGAGTTCATCATCAACACACCATCTATTACCTTTTGGAGAGTGGTGTCTCCTAGATTGGCTAGGTGTCACTTGGGAGCCTCTGTCAAGATTGTGGAGTTGAACCAAGGAGTTTGTACGGGCAAGGAGATCGCCTACTTCGTGAAGATCTACCCTAGTGAGGCAAGTGCTTCGTGGGCGATGGCCATGGTGGGATAGACAAGGTTACTTCTTCGTGGACCCTTCATGGGCGGAGCCCTCCGTGGACTCGACCAACCGTTACCCTTCGTGGGTTGAAGTCTCCATCAACGTGGATGTACGATAGCACCACCTATCGGAACCACGGATAAAAAATCTCCGTGTCTACATTGCATTTGCTCCCTCCAATTTCCTCCCTTTACCTTCATATGCAATTGTTTTACATTCCGCTGCTATACTCTTAGAATTGCATATGTAGGGTGTTTACTTGATTTGTGCTAAGTTGCTAAAATTTGCCAAGACTTAAAATTGGGAAAAGGCTAGATTTTTATTTGGTCAAGTAGTCTAATCACCCCCTCAAGACATAGTTTCTATCCTACAAAGGGTTAATGGCGAGATGAATGCCCAGCTCAATGCAAGTTAGAGTAAAGAAGAGGTTAAAGAAGCACGATTTCAAAGTTTTTGACGAAAGCTCTTGGGCCTGATGGTTCCCCATCACATTTTTCCCATGGGCATTGGGACTTATGTGGTGATGAAGTGTCATGTATGATCATTAGAGTGCTTAATGGGAGGATTCATCATTGGAGATAACCCATACGTTTATCGCCTTGATTCCCAAGATTGACAATTTTGGTCTATAAACCTTTGCAATGCCATCTTCAAGATAGCTTCAAAAGTCTTAGATGATAGGCTGAAAGTTATTCACCCTGAGGTAATCTTTGAAGAGCAGTCCGCATTTGTTCTTGGACGTCTCATCACAGACAATTTCATACTGACCTATGAATGTTTGCACTACATGAAAACAAGGAAAATTAAGGGTAACCAATTTTGTGCGCTCAAGTTAGATATGATGAAAGCTTATGATAGATTAGAGTGGTCTTATTTGAAGGAAGACATGCTCAAGCTTGGAGTTAGTCCTCAGTTCACGGAAACCATCATGAGGTGTGTGTTATTGGTTTCTTTTTCAGTTATATTTAATGCTGGTAGTCTGGATGCTTTCAGGCCGTTTCAAGGTCTGTGGCAGGGTGATCTAATCTCTTTGTATTTGTTCCTGATGGCGGCCGAGGGCCTTTCTTATCTTTTAAAAGCGCAAGGTGACGGGGTTAGAGGTGTTAGAGTGACTGATATAGCTCCTTTAGCAAACCATCTTATTTTCGTCGATGATAGCCTCCTCTTTTTTGAGGCAACTAGTGATAGGCTACACGTGTTTGAGATCTCCTAAAAAATATTTTGATGTCTTTGGGCAAAGAATAAATGTGGACAATTCATTGATCTATTTGAGTAAAGGAGTTGCATTCTTTTCAGAGGGATGTTAAAAATATGAGAAAATGGCTTCTATACCATTGACAACCTCCGCAATGGCTCATTTGTCATCCAACAAAGCCTTAGTGCTTATATACCAAGCATAAACAAATTCTAGTGCTTATATACCATTAGCAGTTAGTCTAGTGTTATCTTTGTCCGATAAGTGGCCAAAATGGATGTCTTGCCCTCAATGGCAAATAAGCAAACAGGTGTAAAACATGTCCAGAAAGAAATTTGACGGCATTTTCCCTCTATTTTCAGCATTCCAGCAATAATATAGTGACTATCTAACAATTCCAGCATATGTATAGTTCCAGCAACATAGAAATACTCGAGAATATTCACATCATCTACTCCCTCCGCCCCATAATGTAAGACGTTTCTTGACACATTATGGGATGGACGGAGTAGAAGAGATTTAACAAACACCATACTAAATCTTACAAAATTAGTACCAATTTTACATCATCCAGAACCAAAATACCACAACCAAAATATGTTGTTCACACAAGCAAGTCTCTAAAAAAATAGCATACACATGAAGAGGTGCAAGACATAAATGATAGCCAATATTTTTAGAGAATTTCACCGTTCCAATTTTTTTTGCTTCGAGTGGCCATTGCTTGGCTGTTAGGCGCATGCATTCCCTATGTTCTGCATACCCAAATACTTGTTCAATTGCAGTGTCAATCAATTTTCCTGCTTCTGAATATATCGCTAGACCAGGGGAGGCCAATAGCATCACCAAGCTTCTCCAATAACCACACCCAAATTTTAGTAGTTTCCGAATCGATAACTCCATAGACTACAAGTTACAACCAATTGTGCACATCAATAGCACAAGTAGTACTCCCTCCGTTCCTAAATATAGGGTGTATAGTTTTTGGCATGAAAATTAAAGAATGCACGTGGAGTGAAAATTTCACAAGTTTTGGGCGAGATTACACCTGACTAATTGACATGAGAAAATAGAGGAGCTCGCCTAATATAAGTAAATGTAATCAAATCCCAAAAAAATTATTCAAACGAGTGGTGCAACGCAAGACACCTTATATTTCGAACTTTTTCTAAAAACTCTATACACCTTATATCAAGGAACGGAGGGAGTAGCTAATTGTCCTCTATACTTGCCTGTCAAATGAGTTCTATCTATCGCCAAGTAAGGCCTACAGCCAGCCAAGAATCCAACGCACAAAGGCTTCAGCCCAACAAACATTCGTATGATTTTTTTCCTGATCGCACTCTGTGTGGTCAATCACAACTATGCTTCTAGGAGACCTCTTCTCAACCTCATAGGGCCTCGTCCGTCGGCACCATAGCCCCGCTCGCCACCTCGCCGGAATCCCCGTGCTAGCGTTCTGGGTGACATGGCCGCTAAGAGATGTTGGCGCTGCTAGCCCGTGTGTGTTCACCGTTGAAGATGCGGTGGAAGAGAGGGCTCAAGGCGCGGCGGCGATGAGACCGTGCAACAGGGGCCGAGGAAGCGTCAGCAGTGGTTCCTCCGTGAAGCGTCGCCTGGAGAACGTCGGACACGTGATGGGCGAGAAGCATAGGAAAGCGCTGTTGGGGAACGTAGTAATTTCAAAAAAATCCTACACACACGCAAGATCATGGTGATGCATAGCAACGAGAGGGGAGAGTGTTGTCTACGTACCCTCGTAGACCGTAAGCAGAAGCGTTATGATAACGCGGTTGATGTTGTCCTACGTCTTCACGATCGACCGATCCTAGTACCGAAAGTAAGGCACCTCCGCGATCTGCACATGTTCAGCTCGGTGACGTCCCACGAACTCACGATCTAGCAGAGTGTCGAGGGAGAGTTTAGTCAGCACGGCGGCGTGATGACGGTGATGATGAAGCTACCGGCGTAGGGCTTCGCCTAAGCACTACGACGATATGACCGAGGTGGATTATGGTGGAGGGGGCACCGCACACGGCTGGAAACAATCAACTTGTGTGTCTATGGGGTGCCCCTTCCCCCATATATAAAGGAGTGGAGGAGGGGGAGGGCCGGCCCTCTACTATGGCGCGCCCTAGGGAGTCCTACTCCCACCGGGAGTAGGATTCCCCCCTTTCCAAGTAGTAGGAGTAGGAGAGAAGGAAGGGGAAGAGAGAAGGGAAGGAAGGAGGGGGCGCCGCCCCTCCCCCTAGTCCAATTAGGACTAGGCCTTGGGGGCGCGCGGCCTGCCCTAGGCAGCCCATCTCTCTCCCCTAAAGCCCGCCCATATACTCCCCGGCGAATTCTCGTAACTCTCCGGTACTCCGATAAATACCCGAACCACTCAGAATCTTCCTGATGTCTGAATATAGCCTTCCAATATATCGATCTTTACGTATCGAACATTTCCAGACTCCTCGTCATGTCGCTGATCTCATCCGGGACTCCGAACAACCTTCGGTACATCAAAACACATAAACTCATAATACCGATCGTCACCGAACGTTAAGCGTGCAGACTCTATGGGTTCGAGAACTATGTAGACATGACCGAGACTCATCTTCGATCAATAACCAACAGCGGAACCTGGATGCTCATATTGGCTCCTACATATTCTACGAAGATCTTTATCGGTCAAACCGCATAATAACATACGTTGTTCCCTTTGTCATCGGTATGTTACTTGCCCGAGATTCCATCGTCGGTAACTCAATACCTAGTTCAATCTCGTTACCGGCAAGTCTCTTTACTCTTTCCGTAATGCATCATCCCGCAACTAACTCATTAGTTACATTGCTTGCAAGGCTTATAGTGATGTGCATTACCGAGAGGGCCTAGAGATACCTCCCAGACAATCGGAGTGACAAATCCTAATCTTGATCCATGCCAACTCAACAAGTACCATCGGAGACACCTATAGAGCACCTTTATAATCACCTAGTTATGTTGTGATGTTTGGTAGCACACTAAGTGTTCCTCCAGTATTCGGGAGTTGCATAATCTCATACTCATAGGAACATGTATAAGTCATGAAGAAAGCAATAGCAACAAACTAAACGATCATCGTGCTAAGCTAACGGATGGGTCAAGTCAATCACATCATTCTCTAATGATGTGATCTCCTTAATCAAATGACAACTCATGTCTATGGCTAGGAAACTTAACCATCTTTGATTCAACGAGCTAGTCAAGTAGAGGCATACTAGTGACACTCTGCTTGTCTATGTATCCACACATGTACCAAGTTTCCGGCTAATACAATTCTAGCATGAATAATAAAAATTTATCATGAAATAAGGAAATAAATAATAACTTTATTATTGCCTCTAGGGCATATTTCCTTCAGTCTCCCACTTGCACTAGAGTCACTAATGTAGTTCACATCACCATATGATTAACACCCATAGTTCACATCGCCATGTGACCAACACTCAAAGGGTTTACTAGAGTCAGTAATCTTACTTCACATCGCCATGTGATTAACACCCAAAGAGTACTAAGGTGTGATCATGTTTTGCTTGTGAGAGAAGTTTAGTCAACGGGCCTGTTAAATTCAGATCCGTGTGTATTTTGCAAATTTCTTTGTCTACAATGCTCTGCACGGAGCTAATTTAGCTAATTGCTCCCACTTTCAATATGTATCTGGATTGTGACTTAGAGTCATCCAGATCGGTGTCAAAACTTGCATCGACGTAACTCTTTACGACGAACTCCTTATCACCTCCATAACCGAGAAATATTTCCTTAGTCCTCTAAGGATAATTTTTGACCTCTGTCCAGTGATCTACTCCTAGATCAACATTGTACTTCCTTGCCAAACTCAGGGCAGGGTATACAATAGGTCTGGTACCCAGCATGGCATACTTTATAGAACCTATGTCTGAGGCATAGGGAATGACTTTCATTCTCTTTCTATTTTGTGCCGTGGTCGGGCTTTGGGTCTTACTCAACTTCACACCTTGCAACACAGGCAAGAACTCTTTCTTCGACTATTCCATTTTGAACTTGTCAAGGTATGTACTCATTGAGAAAACTTATCAAGCGTCTTGATCTATCTTTATAGATCTTGATGCTCAATATGTAAGCAGCTTCACCGAGGTCTTTCTTTGAAAAACTCCTTTCAAACACTCCTTTATGCTTTCCAGAAAATTCTACATCATTTCCGATTGACAATATGTCATTTACATATACTTATCAGAAAGGTTGTAGTGCTCCCACTCACTTTCTTGTAAATACAGACCTCTCCAAAAGTCTGTATAAAACCATATGCTTTGATCACACTATCAAAGCATATATTCCAACTCCGAGAGGCTTGCACCAGTCCATAAATGGATTGCTGGAGCTTGTACACTTTGTTAGCACCTTTTGGATCGACAAAACCTTCTTGTTGTATCATATACAATTCTTCTTTAAGATATCCATTAAGGAATGTAGTTTTGACATCCATTTGCCAGATTTCATAAAATGTGGCAATTGCTAACATGATTCGGACAGACTTAAGCATCGCTACGAGTGAGAAAATCTTATCGTAGTCAACACCTTGAACTTGTCGAAAACCTTTTTTTGACAATTCTAGCTTTGTAGATAGTAACACTACTATCAGCGTTCGTCTTCCTCTTGAAGATCCATTTATCCTCAATGGCTTGCAGATCATTGGGCAAGTCAATCAAAGTCCATACTTTGTTCTCATACATGGATCCCATCTCAGATTTCATGGCCTTAAGCCATTTCGTGGAATATGGGCTCATCATCGCTTCCTCATAGTTCCTAGGTTCGTCATGGTCAAGTAACATGACCTCCAGAACAGGATTACCGTACTACTCTAGTGCGGATCTTACTCTGGTTAACCTACGAGGTTCGGTAGTAACTTTATCAGAAGTTTCATGATCATCATCATTAGCTTCCTCACTAATTGGTGTAGGAATCACTGGAACTGATTTATTGGATTAACTACTTTTCAATTCGGGAGAAGGTACAATTACCTCATCAAGTTCTACTTTCCTCCCACTCACTTCTTTCGAGAGAAACTCCTTCTCTAGAAAGGATCCATTCTTAGCAACAAAGATCTTTCCTTTCAGATCTGTGATAGAAGGTGTACCCAACAGTTTCTTTTTGGTTATCCTATGAAGACGCACTTCTTCGATTTGGGTTTGAGCTTATCAGTCTGAAACTTTTTCACATAAGCATCAGAACCCCAAACTTTAAGAAACGATAGCTTAGGTTTCTAGCCAAACCATAATTCATACGGTGTCATCTCAACGGATTAGATGGTGCCCTATTTAACGTGAATGTAGTTGTCTCTAATGCATAACCCCAAAACGATAGTGGTAAATCCGTAAGAGACATCATAGATTGCACTATATCCAATAAAGTACGGTTATGACCTTCGGACACACCATTATGTTGTGGTGTTTCAGGTGGCATGAATTTGTGAAACTATTCCACATTGTTTTAAATGAAGACCAAACTCGTAACTCAAATATTCTCCTCCACGATCAGATCGTAGAAACTTTATTTTCTTACTACGATGATTTTCCACTTCATTCTGAAATTATTAGAACTTTTCAAATGTTTCAGATTTATGTTTCATTAAGTAGATATACTCATATCTGCTCAAATCATCTGTGAAGGTCAGAAAATAATGATACCTGCCGCGGGCCTCAACACTCATCGGACTGCATACATCAATATGTATTATTTCCAACAAGTCTGTTGCTCGCTCCATTGTTCCCGATAACGGAGTCTTAGTCATCTTGCCCATGAGGCATGGTTCGCAAGCATCAACTGATTCATAATCAAGTGATTCCAAAAGCCCATCAACATGGATTTTCTTCATGCACTTTACACCAATATGACCTAAACGGCAGTGCCACAAATAAGTTGCACTATCATTATTAACTTTGCGTCTTTTGGCTTAAATATTATGAATATGTGTATCACTACGATCGAGATTCAATAAACCATTCACCTTGGGTGTATGACCATTGAAGGTTTTATTCATGTAAACAGAACAACAATTATTCTCTGACTTTAAATGAATAACCATATTGCAATAAACATGATCAAATCATATTCATGCTTAACGCAAACACCAAATAACATTTATTTAGGTTCAACACTAATCCCAAAAGTATAGGGAGTGTGCAATGATGATCATATCAATCTTGGAACCACTTCCAACACACATCGTCACTTCACCCTTAACTAGTCTCTGTTCATTCTGCAACTCCCGTTTCGAGTTACTAATCTTAGCAACTGAACTAGTATCAAATACTGAGTGGTTGCTATAAACACTAGTAAAGTGCACATCAATAACATGTATATCAAATATACCTTTGTTCACTTTTCCATCCTTCTTATCCGCCAAATACTTGGGGCAGTTCTGCTTCAAGTGACCAGTCCATTTGCAGTAGAAGCACTTAGTCTCAGGCTTAGGTCCAGACTTGGGCTTCTTCACTTGAGCAGCAACTTGCTTGCCGTTCTTTTTGAAGCTCCCCTTCTACCCTTTTCCCTTTTCTTGAAACTAGTAGTCTTGTCAACCATAAACACTTGATGCTTTCTTTGATTTCTACCTTTGTTGATTTCAGCATCACGAAGAGCTTGGGAATCGTTTCCCTTATCCCTTGCATATTATAGTTCATCGTGAAGTTCTAGTAACTTGGTGATAGTGACTAGAGAACTCTGTCAATCACTATCTTATCTGGAAGATTAACTCCCACTTGATTCAAGTGATTGTAGTACTCAGACATTCTGATCACATGCTCACTAGCTGAGCTATTCTCCTCCATTTTGTAGGCAAAGTACTTGTCAAAGGTCTCATACCTTTCGACATGGGCACGAGTCTGAAATACTAATTTCAACTCTTTGAACATATCATATGCTCTGTGGCGTTTCAAAAACGTCCTTGAAGCCCCGATTCTAAGCCATAAAGCATGGTGCACTAAACTATCAAGTAGTCATCATATCGAGATTGCCAAACATTCATAACGTCTGCATGTGCTCCTGCAATCGGTCTGTCACCTAGTGGTGCATCAAGGACATAATTCTTTTGTGTAGCATTGAGGATAATCCTCAGATCACGGATCAAATACGCATCATTGCTACTAACATCTTTCAACTTAGTTTTCTCTAGGAACATATCAAAAATAAAACAGGGGAGCTAAACACGAGCTATTGATCTACAACATAAACATGCTAATACTACCAGGACTAAGTTCATGATAAATTAAAGTTTAATTAATCATATTACTTAAGAACTCCCACTTAGATAGACATCCCTCTAATCATCTAAGTGATCAAGTGATCCATATCAACTAAACCATGTCCGATCATCACGTGAGATGGAGTAGTTTTCAATGGTGAACATCACTATGTTGATCATATCTTCTATATGATTCACGCTCGACCTTTCGGTCTCCAGTGTTCTGAGGCCATATCTGCATATGCTAGGCTTGTAAAGTTATAACCCGAGTATTCTGCGTGTGCAAAACTAGCTTACACCGGTTGTATGTGAACGTAGAGCTTATCACACCTGATCATCACGTGGTGTCTCGGCATGACGAACTGTAGCAACGGTCCATACTCAGGGAGAACACTTGTACCTTGAAATTTAGTGAGAGATCATCTTATAATGGTACCGCCGAACTAAGCAAAATAAGATGCATAAAGGATAAACATCACATGCAACCAATATAAGTGATATGATATGGCCATCGTCATATTGTGCCTTTGATCTCCATCTCCAAAGCACCGTCATGATCACCATCGTCACCGGCTTAACACCTTGATTTCCATCGAAGCATCATTGTTGTCTCGCCAACTATTGCTTCTACGACTATCGCTACCGCTTAGTGATTAAGTAAAGTAATTACATGGCGATTGCATTTCATACAATAAAGCGACAACCATATGGCTCCTCCCAGTTGCCGATAACTTTGTTACGAAACATGATCATCTCATACAATAAAATTTAGCATCATGTCTTGACCATATCACATCACAGCATGCCCTACAAAAACAAGTTAGACATCCTCTACTTTGTTGTTGCAAGTTTTATGCGGCTGCTACAGGCTGAGCAAGAACTGTTCTTACCTACGCATCAAAAACCACAACGTGATATAGTGATTGCTTTTTGATCTTTAGAAAGAACCATGTTCATTGAATCTGATTCAACTAAAGTTGGAGAAACTGACACCCACCAGCCACCTGTGTGTGAAGCACGTCGGTAGAACTAATCTCGCGTAAGCGTACACATAATGTCGGTCTGAGCCGCTTCATCCAACAATACCGCTGAATAAAGAATCAACTAGTGACGAAAAGCAATATGTATATACCCATGCCCACAACTCCTTTGTGTTCTACTCATGCATATTGCATCTACGCATAAACCTAGCTCGGATGCAACTGTTGGGGAACGTAGTAATTTCAAAAAAAATCATACGCACACGCAAGATCATGGTGATGCATATCAATGAGAGGGAGAGTGTTGTCTATGTACCCTCGTAGACCATAAGTGGAAATGTTATGACAACGCGGTTGATGTAGTCGTACGTCTTCACGATCGACCGATCCTAGTACCGAAAGTACGACACCTCCGCGATCTGCACATGTTCAGCTCAGCGACGTCCCACGAACTCACGACCCAGCAGTGTCGAGGGAGTGCTTCGTCAGCACGACGTCGTGAAGACGGTGATGACGAAGCTACCGGCGCAGGGCTTCCCCTAAGCACTACGGCGATATGACCGAGGTGGATTATGGTGGAGGGGGCACCGCACATGGCTGGAAACAATCAACTTGTGTGTCTATGGGGTGGCCCCTTCCCCCATATATAAAGGAGTGGAGGAGGGGGAGGGTCGGCCCTCTACTATGGCGCTCCCTGGGGAGTCGTACTCCCACCGGGAGTAGGATTCCCCCCTTTCCAAGTAGTAGGAGTAGGAGAGAAGGAAGGGGAAGAGAGAAGAGAAGGAAGGAGGGGGCGCCACCCCTCCCCCTAGTCCAATTCGGACTAGGCCTTGGGGGGGGTCGCACGGCCTGCCCTAGGCAGCCCCTCTCTCTCTCTCCCCCTAAAGCCCAATAAGGCCCATATACTCCCCGGCGAATTCCCCTAACTCTCCAATACTCCGATAAATACCCGAACCACTCAGAACCTTTCCGATGTCCGAATATAGACTTCCAATATATCGATCTTTACGTATCAAACATTTTGAGACTCCTCGTGATGTCCCTGATCTCATTCGGGACTCCGAACAACCTTCGGTACAACAAAACACATAAACTCGTAATACCGATCGTCGCCGAACGTTAAGTGTGCGGACCTACGGGTTCGAGAACTATGTAGACATGATCGAGACTCATCTCCGGTCAATAACCAACAGCGGAACCTGGATGCTCATATTGGTTCCTACATATTCTACGAAGATCTTTATCGGTCAAACCGCATAAAAACATACGTTGTTCCCTTTGTCATCGGTATGTTACTTACCCGAGATTCGATCGTCTGTATCTCAATACCTAGTTCAATCTCATTTTTCAGCAAGCCTATTTAATCGTTCCATAATGCATCATCCCGCAACTAACTTATTAGTTACATTGCTTACAAGACTTATAGTGATGTGCATTACCGGAAGGGCCCAGAGATACCTATCCGGCAATCGGAGTGACAAATCCTAATCTTGATCTATGCCAGCTCAAAAAGTACCATGGGAGACACCATTAGAGCACCTTTATAATCACCTAGTTACGTTGTGACGTTTGGTAGCACACTAAGTGTTCCTCTGGTATTCGGGAGTTGCATAATCTCATAGTCATAGGAACATGTATAAGTTATGAAGAAAGCAATAGCAACAAACTAAACAATCATCGTGCTAAGCTAATGGATGGGTCAAGTCAATCACATCATTCTCTAATGATCTGATCTCTTTAATCAAATGAAAACTCATGTCTATGGCTAGGAAACTTAACCATCTTTGATTCAACGAGCTAGTCAAGTAGAGGCATACTAGTGACACTCTCTTTGTCTATGTATCCACACATGTACTAAGCTTCCGGTTAATACAATTCTAGCATGAATAATAAAAATTTATCATGAAATAAGGAAATAAATAATAACTTTATTATTGCCTCTAGGGCATATTTCCTTCAAGCGCCAGCGGCGGTTCCACCATGATGCGGCACCGGCTGAGGATGGGGGAGCGGGGGCTAGGGTTGTGGTGGCACCGACTGGGGTTCCGCCGTTGCGCCTCGCTGGAGGTTGGCACTGCACGTCTGTGTGTGTGGATTGGGGTTGATCGGGCGGGTGTGTGGAGTTGTGGAGATGGGGAGGGTTGGGTGAGTTAATTTTTTTAAAATCTAAAGTAAGGGTAAATCTGGATTTTGTGAGAAAACTGACAGGAAAAAGGAGGTTGACTAACGGCCATGGAAAATAAGCAATAGAATTTGTTTGTGTTTGGTATGTAGGCACTAGCGCTTTGTTGGATGGCAAATGAGCCATTGCAGATGTTGACCATGGTGTAGAAGCAACTTTCTCTAAAAATATTCTAGAAGTGCAGAATGAGTCATTATCAGAGAAATACTTGGGATTACCGCGAACAATAGTAAGTTCAAAGAGCAAAGGGGGATGTTTCAAGTATCTTAAGGACAGAATATTGAAACATGTTCAGGGTGGATGGAAAAGTGATTGACAGTTGGAGGGAGAGAGGTACTTATTAAATTTGTTGCCCATTCCATTCCCACGTATTCTATCGCTTGTTTCAAACTTTCTCGTGGACTCTGCGAGCATATTAATATCCTGCTTCAGAAGTTTTGGTGGGAAGTACCAAAGGTGAAAGGAAAATTGCTTGGGTTTCATGCAATACTATGTGGAAACCAAACTTTATGGAGGCCTTGGGCTTTCGGGACATTGGGTTATTGAACTTGGCACTGCTGCACGTCAAGCTTGGAGGCTTCTGCAAGACCCAAGCTCTCCTAGTGTCCGAGTTCTTAAGGCATTGTACTGTCCTCATTGCACTACTGGAATCAGGGATTTTGCCGTCTACTAGCAGACGGCAAAGAAGGTCTTTGCCATCAGCTACCAAAAAGCTGACGGCAAAGAACTGGCAGACGAAAAAGAAGGTCGTTGCCATCTGTCATTTCTTTGCCGTGTGTTGGCAGATGGGAATGAATCTTTGCCGTCTTCCCGTGGACAGAAAAGAAGTTCGTTGCCATCTGTCATTTCTTTGCCGTGTGTTGGTAGATGGGAAAGAATCTTTGCCGTATTCCCATGGACGGAAAAGAGGGGGGTGGAGTGCCAGTACACTGCAACGGTCCAACCCCCCTCTTTGCCGTCAGCTGGCAGACGGCAAAGATTCTTTGCCATCTGCTGACATACGTCAAAGAGGGGGCTATCTTTTTTTGCGGGTAAAAAAACCATTGCCCCCACCTCCTCTATCTCTATCCCCTCTCTCACCACCCCACCCCTCTCTCTCTTCCACTCAAATCTCCCTCTCCCCCGCGCGAGCAGCTACGGCGACCGATTCCTGTGAGCTTCAGCAGGATTCGACGGTGCCCGGCACACCCACATGAGCCCCTCGCCCCGCTCCTCCATCCCCTCCGACCAGATCCGACCGCGCGTCCTCCAATGACCACGTGCGACCCTCCCCTACGGCTAGGGTTTCGGCCACCACGTCACCGGCATGGCCCTCTACTTCTTTCTCTCTACAAGCTCTATCGATTCCTCCGCATCGATATGCTTTTCCCCGCATCCTGCCGGTGCTAGTGGTGGTTCCGCCGTGGTGCTCTGTAAGTGCATCTAGTGCCCCTTAATGATTTTGGTGTAATTAAGACTTATAGGTTAAGGGACTAATGTGTTTATGAGTGTACACAGGTCTACAAGACTATGAGGAGTTTGATACTTATAGTGAAAGTCGACCCCTAAAAATGAATTTCTTTGACTGAAGACTTTGGATTTCTGAAGACTTTGAAAGTAAAAAATTGGTGTGACCTTGAAGACTTAGTATTCATTTGAGGAACATGAAGCGCGAAGACTTTTGTTTTCGTAGTTTCTTTTTCTCTTTCTTGAGTCATAGGAAACACCATACTATTAGAGGGGGTCGAGGAAATACTAAGGAAAATTTCCATGTGATGCTCAACTCAAAGTCCTACACCTAACAATTCCTTCGAGTGAAGCCATTGGAAATCTCATACAGTTCAGTCATATTCTTCAGTGACAGAGACAAAGTTCTTCTGGTCTCTAGGGAATTTGTTCTGACTGAGGAGTTAGGAATTTGCCAGTGCAGATTGCCTACACAGTGAGGAACATGATAGCCCTAAGGAAATTGAGCCTCAAATTTCCGACCGTTGCTGTGTTACGCGCCAGCTATCCCAAAATATCTTATCCACCTAACGGTTGTATCATTGAAGGACATTTATGTCTTATCATGTTGGGCTGCTACCTAGGCTATAAATAGCCGCCCCCTACAACCACTAGCTGGTTGGCTGCTCCAAAAGAAACTGGCTCTTGTCATTTGAGAGCATCCCATCCTCCGAGGACTTTGAGCGAAAATCATCAAGTGAGGAAAACCCAAACCCAAACACCTACAAACCCAAAGTGATTGAGCATCACTGAAGAGATTGATCCTACGCGGATCTGACGCTTGTTACCTTTGGAGACTGTGCTTCTTCCAGACGGTTAGGCATCATGGTCTAGAGCATCCAAGAGGAATTGTGGATCACCGAGTGACCGAGTTTGTGAAGGTTCGGAAGTCACCTGAAGACTTACCTCGAGTGATTGGGAGAGGTTTGTGTGACCTTAGCTCAAGGAGAATACGGTGAGGACTATGTGTCTTCAGGTTTAAACACCTAGCCGCTCCAACCAGATGTACAACTGAGACAGCAGTTGGAACTGGTCTACCAAATCATTGTCTTCACCAAGCCTACTGGTTCTATTTCCTCAACTCTTTCATTTCCTCATATCTGTGTTGTGTGCTTGTCATATCTGTGTTTGAAGACTTTGACTAAAGACTTTCTCTATTTCCTCAGTTCGATTTCTTCAGTCTGTTTGTCTTCATCCTGTGCTATCCTGTGTTTATGCTTTCAGTACTCTGTGCTTGTTTACATTTCATCATGATGATCATGCTTGTATTCTGTTATGTTTACTTTTGAGTACTTATTCCACTGCAAGTAGTTCTTCGCTAAGGAATTTCCTCACCTTCCTTAGTGAAGAATTCATAAAAATCGCCTATTCACCCCCCTCTTGTCGATATAACGCACTTTCAATTAGTATCAGAGCAACGTACTCCCTTGTTCTGTGTGATTTTGGTTTAACCGCCTGGAGTTTTAGTTATGTTGACCACAGGTATGATCAAGGTCTCTGCTGGGTGTCCTACCTTCGATGGGACGGACTACCCCTACTGGAAGAATAAGATGCGAATGAATCTTTAGGCAACTGATAACGATCTCTGGTATGTTGTGGAAAATGGTGTTCCCTCAGTCAGACCTTCTCCGAATGTTGTTGATGTGAAGAGATTCAAGCAACTCGACTCTCAAGTGAAGAATATCATATGTGGCCATCTGAGCAAAGGACAGTATGGAAGAGTGAGTGCATTGGAAACTGCTAAGCTTATCTGGGATAGGTTGTCCAAGGTGAATGGAGGAGTATCAACACAGCGTGACTCTCGAGTTGATGTTCTTCGCAATCTCTTCAACCGCTTCAAAATACTCGACAATGAAAATATTCAACAAACCTTCGATCGCCTCACTCACATCTCAAATCAGCTTCAAGCGCTTGGCGCCACTGACATCACCAATCATGAGGTGGTGAAGAAATTGCTGAGATCGCTTGATTTCTCATTTGACACTCTGGCATTGATGATACAAGAATGTGTTGATTACAAGTCACTTGATCCCACTGATATCCTCGAAAGGCTAAATACTCATGAGTTTCAGCTTGCTGAGAAGAGAGATCTCTATGGTTTGGGCTATGGCAGATCACGTGCCCTGAAGGCCAAGGCAGTGTGTGAATTTGAAGATGAAGATTCTGGTAGCAGCCTTGGTGATCCTGAAGAACTGAGCCGTGAGCTAGCACTGCTCGTGAAGAAATTCCATAAGTTCTCAAGAGTTGGTTGATTTGGAAAATCCTCAAGGAGCAATGATTCCTCATCCAGTGACTACAAGAAGAGGCTTTGTCAGAAATGCAAGAAACCTGGACACTACATTCAAGATTGTCCTTAGTGGGAAAAGGAATCAAAGAAGAAGAAATACAAGGATTACAGTTCTGATGATGCGAAGAAAAGGAAGAAATCCTCAAAATCTTCATCATCAAAATCCTCGAAGTCTTCGTCTTATAAGAAGAGCAGCTCCAAGAAGGCTCAGGCATTCATTGGCAAGGAAATGGACTCTGAGGCTGAAGCTGAGGAACATGAGGAAGAGGAGGCATCTGAGGAGTCTGAGTCTGGTGTTGCGAGCCCAGCCCTCGCTACTGCATTCGTCACCAAGTCTATCTTCAACTCTGAAGAAAATGACCTCACCAACAAGGCTGATGAAGGCAATGATGACTACGCTCCCACCTATTGCTTCATGGCAAAGGGTGCCAAGGTACTTAAATATACCTCCTCTGAATCAAGTGAGAATGAATCTGATGAAAACCTCAAACCCAGCTACTCCAAACTTGCTAAGATTGCTGTAAAACAACAAAAGGCCTTTGAAAAGGTTCAAAACATGTGGACAAAAGTGATGATATGTTGGGTGAAGAAATGGATGCACCAAAACCTTGACTAAAAATCTTCAGAGACTTCAGTCTAAGTTTGACAACCTTCAAGGTCATCATAACACTCTCTTATCTGATCATGAGAAGCTTTCTTATGAATTTCTTCAAAGAAAGCAAGACCTTGAAAAGCTAAGAGTGAGTTATGAAGATCTTCAGAAGGAGCGCGATTGTTTACTTGCTCAACAAATCAGCTCTTCTCAGGAATAATTTGTTCCTCCATGTTTGAAGTGCATTGATCGTGAAACTGCTAATTCTTCACCTGAGTGTTCGAATGCTTCTAATATTACAAATTCTTCACTTGCCTCTGCTATCACTAATTCCTCAACTGAGGACATTGCTAGTATCACTAATGATGCAGGGTTGAAGGAATTGTACAGGACAGGCATGTACAAAAGTCTCAAAGGGCATCAAACTCTTTGTGATGTGCTTAAAAAGCAAATCCTCAACAGGAACCCTAGGAAAGAGGGTATTGCCTTTGAGAGGAGACTTAATGCTGATGGTACATATTGCAAGCCTGAGAAGTACCCCAAAACCTCATGGGTTGTTGCAAAGGGACCTCCAGTTGATCCATCTAACTTATCTGGCTTTGCATGTGAATCTCCTCGTTCTGATGATGAGTCATTTGACTCCAACTATAAACTGTTCAAAAATTAGAATGGTGAAGTATTTGCTAGATATGTTGGCACTAATTGTAGGAACGGTTCCCCTATGAAGAAAATCTGGGTTCCCAAAAGGTGCCTTGAAAGTCTTCAGGTGAATGTCCTCAGGACACCACCTGTGAAGAATAGGAACCCCAGATCAAATTCTTCATATGGACTAAATTCCTCAAAAGGATCAAAGTCCTCACATGAATATCATCGTGCTAACAACTTTGTTTCGCGGGGAAGAGCTAAGGGCTATGAATATGAGCACTATTCTTTTAACCATTATGTTCATAAGTCCTCGAAGAATTTCTCTGCTTACTCTTATGCTTACCCTAACCACTCTTATGTGAAATGAAGTGGATTGGCATCTATGCCACCTTTCTCATATGGAGCTCGTGGAATGATGAACTCTTTTCCACCCCTTCAGATGTGGGTGGTGAAGAAAAAGAACTAACCTCTTATGCAGGGTCAGGTCTCCAAACGAACTTAATCGTCTGAAGAATTTGCTGGAGACTTGAATAATGCCTGAAAGGACGCAAGCTAACCATGAAGAAATGAACCTTCATTTCTCACGTCCTTATACTGCTTTATCTGTTCTATTACTTGATGAATTTGATCTGATGAATTGATGTCATATTCTTCACTGATGAACTATATGAGTTCGTAAGTTGCACTAATTCACCTGCAGGATGATCAACCCAAAGCCACTGAGTGGGTCCTCGATAGTGGATGTACAAATCAAATGACTGGTGACAAGAGTCTATTGATGGATGCTCCCTTATCACCATCGCATATGAAGCATATCATCTTTGCTAACAAAGGCAAAAGTCAAGTATTGGGTCTAGGTAAGGTTGCGATCTCAAAGGATCGACACATGGACAAAGTCATGCTTGTCGAGTCCTTAGGATACAACCTCATGTCTGTCTCAATGCTTTTCGATCTTGATATGGTAGTTGTCTTTGGCAAATAGCATTGTGTTGTGATCATGGAAGCTGACAATTCCAAAGTCTTCAAAGGCTTTAGGAGAGGAGAGTTGTATATTGTTGATTTCTCTACAGGACCACAACCAGCCGTGTGCCTACTTGCAAAAGCGTTAGAAGGCTGGCTCTGGCATCGACGACTTGGTCATGCAGGCATGAGGAATCTGCACATGCTTGCGAAGAAGAAGCATGTCATTGGCATTGAGAATGTCAAATTCCTCAAGGATCACTTATGCGGAGCTTGTGAAGCTGGAAAGATGACCAAGGCCAAGCATCCAGCAAAGACTATCATGACCACTACTCGACCATTTGAATTACTTCACACGGATCTCTTTGGCCCTACTCACTATGCCACATTTGCTAATGATGCATCTTTATATGGCTTTGTCATTGTTGATGACTATGCTCCATATACAGTGGTTCACACCATCACTTACAAAACTAAAGTGCAGGAAGTCTTCAAACGATTTTCCTCGAGGGCTTCAACCAACTTTGGTGTGAAGATCAAGCACATCAGAAGTGATAATGGAACTGAGTTCAAGAACACTGGCCTTGATGACTATCTGGATGAACATGGTATTACTCATGAATTATCTGCTCCCTATACTCCTCAGCAGAATGGCGTCGTGGAGCGCAAGAACAGAACTCTTGTTGAGATGGCCCGCACTATGCTTGATGAGTACAAGATGCCTCCTCGCTTTTGGCCTAAGGCAATTGACACTGCATGCCACATCATTAACAGAGTATATCTTCACAAATTCTTCAAGAAGACTGCCTATGAACTCCTCACTGACAAGAAACCCAATGTGAGTTATTTCAAAGTCTTCGGTGCTAAATGTTGGATTAGAGATCCTCATCACAGTTCTAAATTTGCACCAAAAGCACATGAAGGTTTTATGCTCAGTTATGGTAAGGACTCGCACACCTATAGAGTCTTCAACACCTGTCATCACAAGGTTGTTGAAACTGTAGATGTGCGGTTCGATGAAACTAATGGCCCGTAAAGAGAGCACCTACCTTCTGTGATAGATGAACCAGCACCTGAGGAATCTATCAAGTTCAAGGCTATTGAGGATGTCATTCCTACTGAAGAATCTGCTGAAGAATTCATTCCAGAACATGAAGAACGTCGAGCTAATGCACCTAAAGAAAATACTGAAGAAAATGGTGCTGAAGAAAATGTTGATCAAATTCCTCGACGACAACCAGCTCATCCTCGCATTGCAAAAGAAGTGCAAGTTGAAAAGATCATCGATGAAATTAAAGCACCAGGTCCTATCACATGCTCAAAAGCTTCACATTTATCTAACTTTTGTGGGCACTATGCTTTTGTCTCTATCACAGAGCCCACTAAGGTAGATGAAGCATTTCTGGATCCTGAGTGCATTCAGGCCATGCAAGAAGAATTACATCAGTTCGAGCTCAACAACGTCTGGGAACTAGTCAAGCGTCCAGATCCTCGCAAGCACAATATCATTGGCACAAAGTGGATCTACCACAACAAGCAAGATGAAAATGGCCTTGTGGTGAGGAATAAGGCACGGCTAGTAGCTCAAGGCTACAAACAGGTTGAAGGAATTGATTTCGATGAAACTTTTGCACCTGTTGCTAGACTTGAGGCTATTCGCATATTACTTGCTTATGCTAACCATCATGATATCTCTTTATATCAAATGGATGTGAAAAGTGCATTCCTCGATGGTAAGCTTGAGGAAGAAGTATATGTTGCTCAACCCCCAGGTTTTGAAGATCCAAAGCATCCTGACAAAGTCTTCAGACTCAATAAGGCCCTCTATGGCCTCAAGCAGGCCCCACGGGCGTGGTACGATACTTTGAAGGAATTCCTCTTGAAGAAAGGCTTCAAAACCGGTTCACTCGACCCTAATCTTTTCACTAAATTTTATGATGATGAATTGTTTGTGTGCCAAATATATATTGATGATATTATCTTTGGTTGTACTGACCAACGTTATAGTGATGAATTTGCCTATATGATGAGTGAAGAGTATCAAATGTCTATGATGGGAGAATTGAAATTCTTCTTAGGTCTTCAAATTCGTCAACAGCACAATGGCATATTCATATCTTAGGAGAAATACCTCAAGGATGTACTGAGGAAATTCGGCATGCAAGATTGCAAAGGTGTCAAAATTCCAATGCCCACAAATGGCCATCTATGCACTGATGAAAATGGTATTGACTTCGATCAAAAGGTATACCGCTCCATTATTGGTTCTTTATTGTACTTATGTGCATATAGGCCAGATATTATGCTTAGTGTTTGCATGTGTGCCCGATTTCAAGCTACACCGAAGGAATCACACCATAAGGCTGTGAAGCATATTCTTCGATATCTAGCTCACACACCAACACTTGGATTATGGTACCCCAAGGGCTCGGCTTTTGATCTCATTGGATATTCAGACTCTGACTATGCTGGTGATCATGTGGACCGCAAGTCAACATCTGGTACATGTCATTTCCTCGGACGATCTTTGGTCTGTTGGTTGATACGTCCATTTTGCATCATGCTTTTATATCAATATTTATTGCATTATGGGCTGTTATTACACATTATGTCACAATACTTATGCATATTCTCTCTTATTTTCAAGGTTTATATAAAGAGGGAGAATGCCGGCAGCTGGGATTCTGGGCTGGAAAAGGAGCAAATATTAGAGACCTATTCTGCACAGCTCCAAAAGTCCTGAAACTTCACGGATGATGTTTTCCAAATATATAAAAAACATTGAGCGCAAGAACTTCACCAGGGGGGCACACCCTGCCCACAAGGGTGGGGGGCGCGCCCTACCCCCTAGGCGCGCCCCCTACCTCGTGGGCCCCCTGGTGGCCCTCTGGTGACCATCTTCTGCTATATGGACTCTTTCGATGGGAAAATAATCATAAGCCATTTTCTCGGACGAAACTCCTCTGCCACTAGGCGGAACCTTGGCGGAACCAATCTAGGGTTCTGGTGCGGCTGTTCTGCTGGGGAAACTTCCCTCCCGGAGGGGGAAATCATCGTCATCACCAATGCTCCTCTCATCGGGAGAGGGCAATCTCCATCAACATCTTCATCAGCACCATCTCATCTCAAAACCCTAGTTCATCTCTTGTATCCAATTCTTGTCTCCAAGTCTGGGATTGGTGCTAGTAGGTTGCTAGTAGTGTTAATTACTCCTTGTAGTTGATGCTAGTTGGTTTAATTGGTGGAAGATCATATGTTCAGATCCTATATGCACATTAATACCCCTCTGATTATGAACATGTTTACGCTTTGTGAGTAGTTACTTTTATTCCTGAGGACATGGGAGAAGTCTTGCTATTAGTAGTCATGTGAATTTGGTATTCGTTCGATATTTTGATGAGATGTATGTTGTCTCTCCTCTAGTGGTGTCATGTGAACGTCGACTACATGACACTTTACCATTATTTGGGCCTAGAGGAAGGCATTGGGAAGTAATAAGTAGATGATGGGTTGCTAGAGTGACTGTCGGTGTCAAAACCGGCGGATCTCGGGTAGGGGGTCCCGAACTATGCGTCTAGGCTGGATGGTAATAGGAGGCAGGGGACACAATGTTTTACCCAGGTTTGGGCCCTCTTGATGGAGGTAAAACCCTACGTCATGCTTGATTGATATTGATGATATGGGTAGTACAAGAGTAGATCTACCACGAGATCAGAGAGGCTAAACCCTAGAAGCTAGCCTATGGTATGATTGTATGTTATGGTTGTTGTTCTACGGACTAAAACCCTTCGGTTTATATAGACACCGGAGAGCGTTAGGGTTACACAAGGTCGGTTACAAAGGAGGAGATATCCATGTCTATATTACCTAGCTTGCCTTCCACGCCAAGTAGAGTCCCATCCGAACACAAGACGAAGTCTTCAATCTTGTATCTTCATAGTCTAACAGTCCGGCCAATGGAGATAGTCCAGCTGTACGGAGACCCCCTAATCCACTGACTCCCTCAGTAGCCCCTGAACCAGGCTTCAATGACGATGAGTCCGGCTAGCAGTATTATCTTCGGCATTCCAAGGCGGGTTCCTTCTCTGAATATATCACGAAAGAATTTGAATACGAGGATAGTGTCTGACCCTACAAAATAAGTTCCACATACCGCCATAGAGAGAATAATATTTTCGCAGATCTAATTTGCAGGCTAGTTTTGGCAGCATGACGTTATGTCATGGCCCGGTCATTATTCGAACTGTTTCCTTTAACCAGCCCCGCACATAACGCGAGGTAGTTTTTCAACACGTCTTGTCAAAGCAGAGATCGTGTCCCCTTATTACGGGATTCTCATCAATACGGGCATGGATAACCCAACCGTGCCACCAATTACGACGCTTGGGGGATAAGCGAGTTTTACCGGGCAAGTGGGGACGCTTAGCTTCGTCCGCCCATATAAAGGGATAAGGATTCACCTTTCAATCCACGCCTTCCTCCTCCTTTGCTCATCCGTTTTTGCACACTCGAGCTCTAGCGCCCAAGTCCACACTTCCCACCTCAACCTTCTCCAACCATGTCTGGAGCGGGAGGCAAGTGGATGGTCTCCTCCGTCACGGAGGGAGACATCAAGAAATTGAGGAGAGCCGAATACCTGCCCGACGACATCGCGCACCGGCTCCCAGATGAGGGGCAGCTCACCCCCACCCCCAGGCCCCATGAGAGGGTAGTATTCCACACCCATTTCCTCCATGGACTGGGATTCCCTCTCCATCCATTCCTCCGGGGGCTCATGTTCTATTACGGCCTGGATTTCCACGATCTGGCCCCGAATTTCATCCTCAACATCTCTGCGTTTATCATCGTGTGCGAGGCTTTCCTCCGCATCAAGCCCCACTTCGGCTTATGGTTGAAGACCTTCAATGTCAAGCCGAAGGTGGTGGGCGGCCGCCAGGCGGAGTGCGGAGGCGCCATGGTGGGCAAGATGCCCAACGTAACATGGCTCGAGAGCTCCTTTGTGGAAACCATAAAGGGGTGGCAATCGGGGTGGTTCTACATCACCGAGCCGCGCGACCCTGTATGGGCGGCGGCCCCCGAGTTCCGATCTGGCATCCCCACGCGGCTCACCTCCTGGAAAGCGAAGGGCCTATCCTGGGGTAGTTCGGAAGAGCTGACCAGACTCCAAACATGTATTCAAAACATGGTGAACAAGAAGCTCAAACTTGTCAACGTGGTCCAGGTCATGCTCCACCGCCGGATTCTCCCATGCCAACAACGGGAGTTCAACTTGTGGGAGTTCGACCCAGCGCGGCACCGAACTCTGAACAGGCTTTTCGACACAACTCACGAAGATGCCTGGAGGGTGCTGTTCAAAAGCGCCGAGGTCCCCCCTCCCATCACTGAGGATCGTCGATTTAGCGCGAAGCGCCAAGCCAAAGCGGTAAGCTGCTTTACCTCTCGCAGGATACTCATTTTTTATAGGTTGACCCCATGCAGGATCTAAACTCCCGTACCTTTGACAGGACTGGCAGGAGACGGCCGGACAGATCGATTGTCCGGCTCCTTTGCCCGATGGCCCAGCAGATGCTCTTCTGGCGAAGATGCTGACTCCGGCTCCTTATACGGTGCCGGAGCAGACCAAGAAGGTTAAGGGAACCCGAAAGAGTTCCCGATGCCAGGCGTTGTCGGACTCACCGTCCGATGACGCTGCGGCGCTCTCCTCCCCCAAAGACGAGGAAGAAGAAGAAGATGCTCTCCCTCCCGCGGGGGAAGATAAGAAAAAGAAGGCCGCCCCAACTGGGGGGGCCAAAGGGTCCAAGAAGGGAAGGACTCTCCTTTCAGACAGCTCCACCGCCGCCGATGAAGACGAAGACGAGTGGTTGCCCAGGGCCAAGCCCCTGGGGAGATCGTAAGTATTTGGATACCAGAGTAACTCGTAGCATTCCTTTGTCGCACTGCTTTCCCTAACGCCGAACATGATTATGCAGACCGCCGCGAACCAGCATCGATGTATCATCGGACGGCTCCCTGGGCTCGTCGGACATGGATAGCGATCCAGTCTCGACCGCCACCTCCCCTCATCCTGCTGACGACGCCCAGGTGCTGTCTGAAGAGGCACCGGGTCGAGGGGAGACAGTCCTGGAGGCGCCTCAAGGCGACCTTCCGGACTCCAGGAGCCGAGGGGACGGGGCCCCCGAGAGCTCCAAGTTTGGCCCTCAGCCGAACACCGCGCCGGACCCTCCAGCGGTTCCGGGCTCGGGCAGGCGGCCTCCTTCTAAGAGGGGCAAGACGCCTGTGCCGGTGACCTCTGTCCATCCAGAGGCGCCGGACAATCTGCTGGAAGCGCTTCGCGGCGCTTCCATCGACGAGGAGCACCGCACTATCATGAGTGCGGTGATCCAGAAGGTTTAATCCGCCAAGAGTGGACTGACTGAAGCCTGTGCCAGCCTTCTAACAGGCTTTGAGGTAAGTGTTTTAAAATGTAGTAGAAATATTACCGCATAGATAGTAGCCCCTGATGCTTTGTTCGGTGTTCACAAAGAAAAGCCGAACAGAGGATCAAATAATATCGCAGGAGTCTAATATAAGTATGTCAATATGCATATGCAGGCTTCACTGTTGGCGTCCGCCGCACTGACTGCGGAGGTCGCCGTACTGAAGCAGGACCTCGAGGGGTCCAGGAAAGAGCTCGGCCTTGCCAAGAGGCAGCTCGAGGAGAAAAAGGGTAAGTAATACCCTGTCTATAGATATGTATATATAAAGAAGACGCGATTGCAAAATGACAGGATCAACGTATATTTGCCAGGGGCCACGACCGAGGTGTCGACCCTGAAGCAAGCGCTAACCAAGGCCGAGGATATAGCGGCCAAGGAGCACACCGAGCGAGAGAAGCACGAGGCTCGGGTGGGCGAGGTGCAGGAAGAGCTCCAGGCTCTCGTGGCGAAGCACGAGGCATTGGAGCTTGACTCAAAGACGCGGGAGTCTGAGCTTGCCGCGGACCTCGAGAGCGCAATAAGTGCCAAGGCCGAAGCCCAAAAGGCCCTCCAGGAGATCGACGCGATGAAGAAGATAGCGGCGGCTAAGGCTTTCTATATGCAAAGCAAGCATGTAAAAGTAAATTACCGATTACTTACCCGAATCCGGAGCTCTCCAGGAGCATTCGCAGATTTTCCCCGCAGTGTGTCCGATGCCGCACAATTTTACCAGGCCGTGGATGGAAGCTCAACGGAGAAGCTGTTCTAGTCTCAATATGCTGAGGCCGAACACCCGGTGCCAATGAGCGACCAGCTGAAGCAGATGGTCGAGCTACATAAGGCAGCCGATCGGGCCATGAAGAGCTTTATAGTCCGGCTGTGGCCTGGCGATGCCCTTCCGAACAGCTTCTTTATCCTGGTGAGGCGGCTTGTGGATGCCTGCCCGCGGCTGGAGGTCGTCAAGCGATCTGTCTGCATTGAAGGTGCACGTTGGGCTTTCGCCCGTGTGAAATTGCAGTGGGTCAAGCTAGACGCCGTGAAGCTGATCAAGGAGGGGCCGCCGGAGGGCAAGGAGCACCACCACCCCGGATGTACTATGAGGGTGTTCTGCCGGGTGCCCGTCTCATCGCGGATGAGTGTTCAAAAGATGTAATGTTTGAATGAGACTTGCTCGTTTTATCCTGTATTTATGAAAACTTGTTTCATATGCGCTATGCAACGCTTGTTTGAATTTAAAATATTACCTTCTGTTTGGTTGTTTATCCAATCTGAGAGATGGCTAGTCCTCGGCTTCTGCCCCCATGCCACAAGTGCTGGGGTGTTCGAGATAAACCTAAGCACTCTTGTTCCCATGTTTGGGTCCTTCGAGGGAGGTGCTCAGCACAGCGAACAAGGCAACCGGACTAATAATGCTTTATCACTCTCACTTAGCCATAGAATTCTATAATTTAAATTTCGGCGAAGCCCCTGGTATTCGGAAGGCCGAATTTGGGGCGCGATACTCGCCTTTAAGCTGGACAAGGCCAGCCCCTCGCTCTAAGCGGCATAAGTCTTTAGGGACTTGAAAACCTCGCCGAACAGCGACCAGTCTCTCGCCTTATCATGACTGTCAATTTTAGCTTTCTCTACTGAGGTGCTGAACCCAGCAGAACCGGGGCACAATCGCAGTAGTTCTCTTAGCGCTACCTTAGCCGATAGAGCGGAACGTAAGGTACCAAAACATAGGAGCCGGGCAAACCCAACATTTGACCAAAGACATGATTCGGAGCTGATGCATATAATGTTATAAGTTTGGGGTGCCGCACTTGTGAAAGTGTTCGGACTTTTCACACCATATTGTGGGGTATGTAAGCCCCTGGTGTATTGGCCGTACCAGAGTGTACAGTTGCAAGGCGTCATTAATGAACACACACACACACACACATATATATATGACAAGAATGCAATAATAGTCGTAATGTCATGCATTGTTTATTCAAAAAATTGTGTTAAAGCAGAATGATACAGATAGTGCGATAAGCAAAGAGTAGGACTATGTCCCTTCCAAGGGCAAGCTGAGGAATGATATTAAATCGAATATTTCGCTCGTTACTGTAATCCACCTGTGACTTCCCTGGTATGACGTAGCTGTCTGCCTCCTTGGTTGCTGCATCATATGTTCGGTGATAGTGCTGCCGGACAGTGTTTCCAGAGATTAAGGTCCTGAAAAAAAAAGATAACCAAACGGGAAGCCCCTAGTGCGGTTTAAGCCGCGTATTGGGGCGTGCCGCAGTTGTGCCCCCCTCCCCATCTGTGCCCGTGGTATTTTTAATGCGTAATTATGTACGCGCGGCACGAGTTTCGCCACTGGGCTGGGATTGGGGTGGCCGCCGTATTGCTACGCGAGCTCAGATCGCGCCAAGTGGTCTATTTGCCGATTGCTCCGAGCATGCTTGAAGGTGTCCGGGCTTTAAAGCGCCGAACTGGTTGATTGCCTTGAGAGGCTGCTTTGCGCTTCTGCTGCGAGGGCTGCGGTGTGCTCCTCTGTTTGGAGAGAGCGCTCTATGTTTCCATTGACTGTAATAACTCTGCGAGGTCCTGGCATCTTGAGCTTGAGGTATGCATAATGTGGTACCTCATTGAATCTAGCAAATGCGGTTCGCGCGAGCAGCGCGTGATAACCACTGCGGAACGGGACTATATCGAAGATTAACTCTTCGCTTTGGAAGTTATCCGGGGATCCGAAGAACACTTCCAGTGTAATTGAGCCTGTGCAATGGGCCTCTACACCTGGAATGATGCCTTTAAAGGTTGTTTTTGTGGGTTTGATCCTTGAGGGGTCTATACCCATTTTGCGCGCTGTGTCCTAATAAAGTAGGTTCAGGCTGTTGCCGCCATCCATAAGGACTCGAGTGAGGTGAAATCCGTCAATGATTGGGTCTAGGACCAGTGCGGCGAATCCGCCATGACGGATACTAGTGGGGTGGTCCCTGCGATCGAAGGTGATCGGACAGGAGGACCAAGGGTTGAACTTTGGGGCGACTGGCTCTAACGCATATACGTCCCTGAGCGCACACTTCCGCTCCCTCTTGGGGATGTGGGTTGGGTATATTATGTTCACCATATGCACTTGCGGGGGAAACCTCTTCTGTCCTCCAGTGTGCGGCTGCCAGGGCTCCTTGTCGTCATTGCTATGCGGCCCCTTGTCCTTGTTTTCGGCAATTAACTTGCCGACCTGCTTGAACACCCAACAATCCCTGTTGGTGTGATTGGCTGGCTTGTCTGGGGTGCCGTGTATCTGACACGAGCGATCGAGTATATGGTCCAAGATGGATGGACCCGACGTACTTTGTTTGAATGGCTTTTTCCGCAGACCGGGTTTAGAGCCTTTGAATACGACATTGACTACCGTATCCTCAGTATTTTCGCTGTTAATGCGGCGCTTATGTTTGTTGCGACGTGACCTGCTATTGCCGTCCTTGGTATCTGAGGTACCATGGTTCTTGGATATGTTATTACTGCAAGCCAGCCAGCTGTCTTCTCCCGCACAAAAGCGGGTCATGAGCGTCGTGAGAGCTACCATAGATTTCGGCTTTTCCTAACCAAGGTGCCAGGCTAGCCACTCGTCTCGGATGTTGTGTTTGAAAGCCGCAAAGGCCTCCGCATCCGGGCAGTCGACGATTTGATTTTTCTTTGTAAGAAGCCGAGTCCAGAATTGCCTGGCCGACTCTTCTGGCTGCTGAATTATGTGGCTCAAGTCATCGGTGTCTGGTGGTCGCACATAAGTGCCCTGAAAGTTGTCGAGGAATGCGGCTTCCAGATCTTCCCAACAGCTAATGGAGTCCGCTGGCAAGCTGTTAAGCCAATGCCGCGCTGGTCCTTTGAGCTTTAGTGGGAGGTATTTGATGGCGTGTAAGTCATCACCGCGGGCCATGTGGATGTGGAGGAGGAAATCCTCAATCCATATTGCGGGATCTGTTGTGCCGTCGTATGATTCAATATTTACAGGTTTGAAACCTTCTGGGAATTGATGTTCCATTACTTCGTCTGTGAAGCATAAGGGGTGTGCAGCGCCTCTGTATTGGGCTATATCGTGACGCAGCTCGAATGGGTCTTGCCCGCTGTGTTTGGCCCGGCCGGATTTGCTTTTACTGTATCCGGCGTGACGTTTATCGTCTCGTAGAGTGGTGCGCCGTCATGATCCGTAGATCGATCTTGCATGTTTTGCTTTGTCCTCCAATATGTCTCGCAGGTTTGGCGTATCTCCCCATGCCTTTTTATTTGAATGGCGTCGGGGTGGAGGTTGAGCTTTTGGCTGGAATGCCTCTCTATCGCGGCCATGAGGTGGCCCATCAGCCGTATCATACGCTTCTTCCTCCAGTCGGGGTAGTAACCTGCACTTTGGGTAATTCTTGGAGGGGCGCTCGAGTTTATATTCCTCGGCCGCGAGGACTTCAGTCCATCTGTCAGCTAGCAGATCTTGATCAGCTTGAAGCTGCTGCTGCTTTTTCTTCAGGCTATTTGCCGTGGCCATAAGCCGGCGCTTGAAGCGCTCTTGTTCGATGGGATCCTCTGGTACGACGAATTCATCGTCACCGAGGCTTGCCTCGTCTTCGGAGGGGGCATGTAATTGTCATCCTCCTCCTCTCCGTCTGCCGCTCTCTCAGGAGAGCTGGCTCCTTCATCCTCCTGCTCTAAATCTTGCTGGAGGGGATTGTTGTTGTCTTCGGCACTATCCGGAGTGTTATTATCTCCTGTGCCGGTATCACCACTTTTGCTTTGGCGGGACTTAGAGCGGCTCCACTGACGTCGGCGCTTGGGTTGCTTCTTGGAGGGGTCATCCTCCACTATCTCGTCGCCATTGCCTTCGTTGGGTGTATCCACCATGTATATGTCATATGACGAGGTGGCTTTCCAGTGCCCTATAGGCGCTGGTTCTTGTTCGTTTCCTACATCCTCGTCCATACCGTCGATGTCTTCGGAGTCGAAGTCGAGCATGTCGGTTAAATCATCGACAGTGGCTACGAAGTGGGTGGTGGGTGGGCGTCGAATTTCTTTGTTGTCTACATCCCAATCCTATTGGCCATAGTCCGGCCAGGGCTCTGCTGACAAAGAGAGAGACCTTAGTGCATTCAGAATGTCGTCGAAGGGCGAGTGCTGAAAGATATCCGTGGCGGTGAATTCCATGATCGGTGCCCAATCGGATTCGATTGGCAGGGGCGCGGATGGTTCGGAGTCCAGAAAAGAGTCCGGCACCTTGGAGTCACGGGCTGCACAGAGGGTTAGGCTGGTGTTCGGCTCAATCGCTGTTGGGACTGCGGCCCGTGAGGTGGTGTCTAACCACCCGTCCTCGATTGGCGCAGTTGGCTCCGAGCTAAGGGTCGGAGCTGATGCGGGCGCGGCCTCTGGGGTACTGTTCGGCGGCAGAGCTAGGTCATACCCATCGTGATAGTGCGGCGCGCCCGGCTGTGGCTCGGATTCATCGAAGATCAAGTCTCCGCGGATGTCGGCCGTGTAGTTCAAACTTCCAAATCTAACCTGATGGCCAGGGGCGTAGCTTTCAATCTGCTCCAGATGGCCGAGCGAATTAGCCCGCAGTGCAAAGCCGCAGAATACGAAGATCTGTCCGGGGAGAAAAGTCTCACCCTGGACCGTATCGCGATCGATGATAGTAGGAGCCATCAAGCCTAACGGCGACGACACAGAGGAACTCTTAATGAAAGCACCAATGTCGGTGTCAAAATCGGCGGATCTCGGGTAGGGGGTCCCGAACTGTGCGTCTAGGCTGGATGGTAACAGGAGGCAGGGGACACAATGTTTTACCCAGGTTCGGGCCCTCTTGATGGAGGTAAAACCCTACATCCTGCTTGATTGATATTGATGATATGGGTAGTACAAGAGTAGATCTACCACGACATCAGAGAGGCTAAACCCTAGAAGCTAGCCTATGGTATGATTGTATGTTATGGTTGTTGTTCTACGGACTAAAACCCTTCGGTTTATATAGACACCAGAGAGGGTTAGGGTTACACAAGGTCGGTTACAAAAGAGGAGATATCCATGTCCGTATTGCCTAGCTTGCCTTCCACGGTTGCGCGAGTCCACGAAGGGCTCCACCCACGAAGGGTCCACGAAGAAGCAACCTTGTCTATCCCATCATGGCCGTCGCCCACGAAGGACTTGCCTCACTAGCGGTAGATCTTCACGAAGTAGGCGATCTCCTTGCCCTTACAAACTCCTTGGTTCAACTCCACAATCTTGTCGGAGGCTCCCAAGTGACACCTAGCCAATCTAGGAGACACCACTCTCCAAGAAGTAACAAATGGTGTGTTGATGATGAACTCCTTGCTCTTGTGCTTCAAATGATAGTCTCCCCAACACTCAACTCTCTCACACAGGATATGGATTTGGTGGAAATAAGATTTGAGTGGAAAGCAACTTGGGGAAAGCTAGAGATCAAGATTCATATGGTGTGAATGGAATATCTTGGCCTCAACACATGAGTAGGTGGTTCTCTCTCAAAAAATGTGTATTGGAAGTGTAGGTATGTTCTGATGGCTCTCTCCATAAATGAAGAGTGGGTGGAGGGGTATATATAGCCTCCACACAAAAACTAACTGTTACACACAATTTACCAATCTCGGTGAGACCGAATTGAGCAACTCGGTCGGACCAATTTAGCAAACCTAGTGACCGTTAGGATTTTCGGTGGGACTGAGATGCAACTCGGTAGGACTGATATGGTTAGGGTTAGGGCATAACGTAATCTCAGTGTGACCGATTACACAAACTCGGTGGGACCGATTTTGGTAATAAGCTAAACAGAGAGTTGGTCAGGTAAACTCGTTGGGGCCGATTTACTCATTCCGGTGGGACCGAAATGTTACAAAAGGAAAACAGAGAGTTTACATTGCAATCTTGGTGGGACTGATCGCTCATCTCGGTAGGACCAAAACGTTACGAAGGGAAACAGAGAGATTACAACCCCATCTCGGTGTGACCTAGACCCCTATCGGTGAGACCGATTTGCCTCGGGTTTGTGGCAGTGGCTATGACATCTGAACTAGGTGGCGCCAGATAGAAAGAATTGGTGGGGCCGAGTTTGACTTTTGGTTTAGGTCATATGTGGATGTGGGAAGGTAGTTGAGGGTTTTGGAGCATATCACTAAGCACTATGAAGCAAGAACCTCATCAAGCAACACCTCATCCCTCCTTGATAGTATTGGCTTTTCCTATAGACTCAATGTGATCTTGGATCACTAAAATATAAAATGTAGAGTCTTGAGCTTTGAGCTTGAGACAATCTTTTTGTCCTTAGTATTTTGAGGGGTCCACTTTCCTCATCCATACCATGCCATTTATTGAGCTTTTCCTGAAATATTAATCTTGGAATAATGTTAGCTCAATGAGCTATATGTTGTTAGGAATTACCAAAACCACCTAGGGATAGTTGCACTTTCAATCTCCCCCTTTTTGGTAATTGATGACAACATATAGATCAAAGCTTCGACGAATGATAATAAGAGTGAAAAACATTGTCGCTTTGAGAAGTATGTGAAAAGCAAGAGCTCCCCCTAAATTTGTGCATAGTTTATGATTTGCTTTGGACTGCAAATGCACAAAGAGTTAGGCTCATGGGTTACTCTTCCATGTCACATACATCTTGGTGGAGCGCTCAAAATGTTAATAATTAAATACATGCACTCATCACCAAGCAAAGTGAATGATCATATAGGGATAAAATGATAAAGTAATCCAACAAGCATTAATGTAGCATATGATCAAACACACATGATCATCCAAGTATCACGCAGACAGAAAGTATCTCAATCAAGCAAATAAAGTTGAACCACCAAAGCAAGAGAGAATAAAAAGCAATGCTCTCTCTCGAAGCCTATGATCTATACATTTTTCTCCCCTTTTGGCAACAAGTTACCAAAAAGTTCATAGAAATTGCATAGCACTAAATCGTCTCTCAGGCTTGGTCTTTAGGTGGTGGTGACCGGATAACTCCAAGAACGAAGGCTTCAGTCGATGTGGATGGAGCTGATGGAGTGGTGCTGGAGCTGTGGCACTGAAGTTGTAGCTGGTGCAGATGAAGTTGCTCTGGTGTCTGGAACAGGCACTGCAGCAGATCTTTGAGCTCTAGGCACTCTGGCAAATGCATCAGTTGTTGTCTTGCCCTTCCTCTCCTGCATATCATCCTGAAGTTGCTCCACAACAGACTGGATCTCAGTTACCTTCACATCCATGTCATAGAACTTCTACTCTATGATCCTTTCCAAGCTCTCCTGGTTTTGAGTCAGGGTGGCCATCCCTTTCTCAATCCTTAGAGTGGATGCAATCAAGTAGCCAAGCTAATCTTGCTTGCTCTTCAGAAGATACTGAGATGCCTCTTCCATGGTTGGCATCTTTGCAGCTTTCTCAGCCTTTACCTTCTCCCTCTTTGCTTGAACGTGCACAGAAGATGGTTCATCCTCATTCATAACCACTTGGTTGTCCTCAAATTCTGGATAGATAGGCATGTGCTCCTTGTCCAACAAGTATGTGTCAGTGCCCATCTTGGAGTTAATCAACTCCTGGATCTATGGGGCATATCCACAGCTTCTCTTTTGGTCAGCAGTTGTCCTCTTGATAGTTTCAACTATAAGACTCATGACCTTAAACTTTTGTGGCACATCAAATATATGTAGCAGATTGATGGAGTGGCCTCTGATCATTCTGTGATCACCAGACTTGGGCAGAAGAGTGTGCCTGAGAATCCAATTGATAGTAGGCAGTCCTGACAGCAGGTGTTTCACTGATCCAAAATTGGTGAGTCTCAAGATCTGCATCAGGAATCTCCTTGTACATGCTAGCCATGGAGTTGTGATCCTTCTTCTTCTTCGCATAGACATCCAAGTCATCTTCATTCTCCTCAGGAGCATTGATCAATTGAGCCCATTCTGCTACTGTTGACTGGTATCTAGTGCCTTCAGACATCCAGACTATCTTGCCATCTGGGTAGAAGTGAGTTGTGGAGTAGAACTGCATGATAAGCTCATCATTCCACTTTGTGAGCTTATGAGCCACAAACTCATCAACTCCACAAGCCTTGAAACGGTCATATACTCCTGGATAGTGTTCTTCATTCTCCTTGATGTACTCCCAGTTGACCCATCTCATGTCACACACTATTGGTTTCTTGTCAAGCAACACTGTCTCATAAAAATCATGTTGTTCTTTGGTATGAAACCTGTAGTCCACAATAGTTCTCCTTCTGGTGGCATATGGATCTGACTCTCTCCATAGCCTCAATCCTGAGTCCTTCTTGATCTTCATGTTTTCTGCTATAGGATGAGCATCATTATGATCTGGAATTTTCGGCTTTAACTTCCTCAAAACATGTGTCTCATCATCTTCTTCTTCAGCAACAGTTTTAGGCACTAGGGCCTTGTTTTTCTCAGCAGCTGGAATGTTTCTGGTACTCCTCTTTGGTGCAGTTTTTGGTTTTGGAGCAACTGGCTTAGAAGCTTCTTTGGGCTTAGATGAAGCAGCCCCTGATCTTATGGCATCTCCCATAAGTTTATGTACCTTAGGTGCTGGCGCAGCATCCTCTTCCTCTTCCTCTTCCTCGAAGTCTTTCATGATTGAAGATCTCCCAAGCACTCTGGCAGTGGTCTTCTTGACCATCTCTTTCCTCTTCTTTTCTGCCACAACCTGCCCTTTGGGTGCAGATCCCAAAGTCTTTTGAGTAGATGCTCTAGCTTTAGACATTGCTTGTCTTCCTACTGGCCTCTTGGTCTTCAGACCTGGCTCAGTTGCAGCAGCAGTGCTATATTCCATTTTAACCACTTTCTTCTTGGAAGTGGCCTCATCCTCAACTGCCACATAGTCTTCATCCTCAGATTCAGAAGTTTTCTTCTTTCTGGCCCTGGTGGCTGCTTTTGGCAAGTTGTTGGGTGTGCTCCTGCTTCCATCATATGAGCTGCTAGAGGGACTAGTGCCCTCACTCATGTGAACCTGCTCCTCTGACTTGTTCTGACTGTCACTTTGATCAGACATAATGCAATCTCTGACAGCTGACCCTATGAGTAGATTATAGATGAGGTAGAATGGATGAGCATCACAAAATACAAAGGTTTTTGCAAAAGAATGAATCAAAAACTTAGTTTTAGTTTTCCTCAGAAAGCATTTCGGATCAACCGATTTGTAAACTTGGTGATACCGAAGCAGCTGTTGGAACCTAAACTAGTGAACTCGGTCAGACCGAGTCACAGTTCGGTGGCACCGAGACTGCTAGGGTTTCACAGAGTCCTGAACTCAGTCACACCAATTTGCAATTCTCGGTCAGACCGAGAATCACATGTGCAATGGCCTGAGCCGAATCGGTGGTACCGAGTTCCACAACTCGGTTGGTCTGATATGGTTTCGACGGAAACCTAACCCTAAATTTTCAGTTCACGACTATACTACAGAGTGTTTTCGATGGATAGAATGATCTCAATCGTGGCAAGATACATGGCGAACACAATGTGCTTGGAATCAGATAAGGATAGCATAGTGATCAAGTTCATACCCTAGTTCGGCAATGAACTCGCTACGGCGGCAACGGCGGGGATGATTCCCGTTGACAGCGGCGGAGACCAGCGGCAGGAGGCAACTGGTGATGAGGAGGACGATCCAGAGACCCTAGAAGCAGAGCGGGGTAAGCGCGGGTGAAAAAGTTCAGAGAAAATTTCCAAAATTTTGCCCGTGGGTACATATAGCCCGACCCTGTCGGTGTGACCGAGTGGACAACTCGGTGTGACCGAAAAGTTCAAATCGGTTGCACCGAGATTGAAAACCTAGATCGACTTAGTGATCTCGGTATGATCGAAATCGGTGAATCGGTCAGACCGAAACGCACAAAGAAGATTTGGAAGTTTAAGTCTATGACGAATCGGGGACTCCGAGTGCTCCTCACACAGAGTGGTTCAAATCTGACTTGATCAAATTTTGTGATGTAGCGTGAATAGAGTTTGAGACGAGAAAAGCATAGATAGCTAGAGAAGGTTCTTAGGCATTCTTGTCCATCCACTTGGCCAAAAGAAAATGAAACCAATCAATCAAAACAACAAGTGGATGTCCTCGAATGAGTAAATTATGCAACCAACATGCTCACACAATAAAATGACAAATGAAATATGTGGCGGAGCATGCACAAACAATTCTAGCATCTATCAAGCAATTGGCGATGACTAGGTCATCTATATATGAGTATATTGACTTAGGAGTCAAATGAGAACATTTGTTCATAGGTCATACTCATCGTTTAAGCACAAGTGGGGTTACCACTTTTACATAAAGCGTTGTTGTTTTCACACCATTAGAGTTTCTTTAGCTCAATTCTTAGAGTAAAGCTCCCCCTAGATGTGAGATCCCCCCTAAGAGGGATGAACTAACCTTGGGTTTTGTCGATGATGACTTCATATGGGTGTTGAAGATGTGGATGCTCTAAGTTGATGTAGATCATTCGAAGCTATCCTTTGGAGTGAGTTGCACTTTCAATACCTACACGGGTTAGTCCCACAAGGAACAAACAAGGATATCCATAGACATAGAGTGATGCACACACAAGATGATGTCTATGAAAGCTTTAGGTTACCTTGTCCCTTGTCTTACCAACAAGAGGGTTTGTGACTCCTTGAACTAGTGCAAGATGTGGAAGTTGATTGCACTCGTTCTTGCCAAAATGATAAGAGTGAAGTATGTTGGCGGAGTCACCCTTAAGAGCTCTCTAGTTCTTCTTCTTCGGGATCCACACCATCTTGATGGGAATCCTCGGAGTTGTAGTTGTACTTGATGAAGTGGAACTTGATGTAGTCTTGGGAACCCACTTGACCAAGGCCTTAGGAGCTTCTTCAAATGCATCAATTTCCTCTTGAAGCTTGTACTTGCCTTTTTGCTTGTGGTCTTGTGGTGGAATATCATCTTGAGCTTGTGTCCCTTTGGAAGAAGTAGGATCATACTTCTCTTGTTGAGGAACAAACTTCGTCTTGGGGTATTGATCTTCTTCCCACTCAACTCCATTGGCATTGAACTTTCGTTCAAAACCAATACCTTGATTCTTCCGGTGCCTTCCTTGCTTGCATACAATTTCCTCGAATTGCTTACTCCCGGCAAGGCTCTTGTAAACACCTTTCTCTATAATTCCCTTCAATAAGCTATTTTCTTGCTCAAGTGTAACTTGGCTAAGAGAGTCATTAGTGGAATCAAGAGAACTACTAGAAGCAACAACATTGGATTTAGCATAATTATTGTTACAACTAGAGGAAGAATCTTTCTTGTTCTTGTTACTAGACTTGACTTGAGGCATGTAAGTGGATAAGAGTAAACGCTTGGCAATGTAAGAAGAAATTTTCTTGCGAAGATCATCATTGATTGCCTTTAAGAACTCATGCTCTTGCTCAAGGTTGAGCTTTTCAAAACGTAATTTCTCATGAGTCCTTAAAAGTTCTCGATGATCTCCTAAGATAGTTTCATGAGCTAACTTAAGAGTGTTTAGTTCTTTAGTTAGACACTCAATCTTATCCTTATCATTGTCATTCGTTTTATCTTGATTAGCATGATTAATTGACGTTTCATCATAGTATTCATCACTAAAGTTGTCAACAAGTAAATCATCATCACCTAACAAGTCATCTTAATCACTATTGAAATCAACATACTCGGGGTGTGATACCTTTGGACCTTTGGCCATGAAGCATCTTCCAATTCCTTCATTTGGTGAATCAAATATGTCGTAGGAGTAGGCTGACACAAGTGCTAGAACGGCAACACCTTCATCTTGAGTATATTCGGAGTCGGAGTGATAGCTTTTCTCGGAGTCATTGTCGGAGTCGGAGCCGGATACCCATTCACCAACATGGGCTTGATGTCTTCATTTTGTGTAGCTCCTTGATGACTTTTCCTTCCTTTCCGAATCCTTGCTTCTCCAAGAGGGTCTTCGTTCATATCGATCATCCCTACTCCTTCTCTCCCTTGATGGTGATTCTTCTCTTCTACTTCTTCTTTTGGGAGAATCTTCTCTTCTCTTGTGGGGAGCCGTACACTCATTGGAGTAGTGTCTGGGTCTTCCACAATTGTAGCAGTTTCGCTCTCGACTAGAAGAACTTTTGTCATTGTAGGACCTTGACTTGGAACTTCTCTATTTGCTTCTACTCTTGTAGAATTTGTTGAAGTTCTTCACCATTAAGCTCAATTCTTCATTGAAGGTTTGTTTCTCACTTGATGATGTGGGGGCTTCACATGAGGCTTTGTAAGCACCACATGATTTGTTGTGAAGTTCCTCCTTATCCTTGAGTGACATCTCATGAGCAACAATTCTTCCAATGACTTCCGTTGGCTTGAGATCTTTGTAATTGGGCATCATTTGAATCAATGTGCACACGGTATCATATTTTCCATCCAAGGCTCTTAGGATCTTCTTGATGATGAATTTGTCGGTCATCTCTTCACTTCCTAAGCCGGCAATCTCATTTGTGATAAGAGCAAGCCTAGAGTACATTTCAGCGACACCTTCACCATCCTTCATTTTGAACTTGTCAAGTTGACTTTGAAGCACATCCAACTTGGATTCCTTGACGGAGTCGGTACCTTCGTGCATATCAATCAAAGTATCCCAAATTTCCTTTGCATTCTCAAGACGGCTGATTTTGTTGAATTCTTCGGGGCACAATCCGTTGAAGAGGATATCACAAGCTTGAGCATTGTATTGCAGCATCTTCAACTCTTCCACGGTAGCTTCACGATTCGGTTCTCTCCCATCAAAGAATTCACCTTGCAAGCCAACACACACAATAGCCCAAACGGCGGGGTTATGTCCAAGAATATGCATTTTCATCTTATGCTTCCAACTAGCAAAATTAGTACCATCAAAGTAAGGACCTCTACGGTGATAATTTCCCTCGCTAGACGCCATACTCTCCTAGGTTGTGAAACCAAGGCTATGACCACCAAAAGCTATGGAAATCAAAGCAAATGGAGACCAAAGCTTTGATACCACTTGTAGGATCGAAAGTATGTCTAGAGGGGGTGATTAGACTACTTGACCAATTAAAAATCTATCCTTTTCCCAATTTTAGTCTTTGGCAGATTTTAGCAATCTTAGCACAAGTCAAGCAATCTTAACACAATTCAAGCAAGCATGCAAAGAGTCTATGAGCAGCGGAAAGTAAAGCATGCAACTTGCAAGAATGTAAAGGGAAGGGTTTGGAGAAATCAAACGCAATTGGAGACACAGATGTTTTTGTTGTTGTCGGTGTCAAAACCGGCGGATCTCGGGTAGGGGGTCCCGAACTGTGCGTCTAGGCCGGATGGTAACAGGAGGCAGGGGACACGATGTTTTACCCAGGTTCGGGCCCTCTTGATGGAGGTAAAACCCTACGTCCTGCTTGATTAATATTGATGAGATGGGTAGTACAAGAGTAGATCTACCACGAGATCAAGGAGGCTAAACCCTAGAAGCTAGCCTATGGTATGACTGTTGTATATGGAGTTGATTGCCTACGGACTACAACCCTCCGGTTTATATAGACACCGTATAGGGTTAGGGTTACATAAAGTCGGTTACAATGGTAGGAGATCTTGAATATCCGCATCGCCAAGCTTGCCTTCCACGCCAAGGAAAGTCCCATCCGGACACGGGACGAAGTCTTCAATCTTGTATCTTCATAGTCCAGGAGTCCGGCTGAAGGTATAGTCCGGTTACCCGAACACCCCCTAATCCAGGACTCCCTCAGTAGCCCCTGAACCAGGCTTCAATGACAACGAGTCCGGCGCGCAAATTGTCTTCGGCATTGCAAGGCGGGTTCCTCCTCCAAGTCCTTCATAGAAGATTGTAAACACCAAGAGTAGTGTCCGGCTCTGTAAAATAAGCCTCCACATATTTCCATAGAGAGAATAATATTAACACAAATCAAATCTGCTGACGTATTCCACAGTGCATCATCACACTACAGCCAAGTCCTTCACTCGAATCATTTTCACTTTTCCACCTCAGCGTGTTTTGCGAGGCGGTTTCCTTGGCACGTCTTGTCAAAGCAGAGAACGTGTGCCCCCCTTTTACGGGATTCTCATCAATACGGACGTGGGTAACCCAATCATGCCCGTTAGCATGTTTTCTCGATTAAAGGCGAGTCCCAAACGGTTACGGGGAGGGCTCCTGGTATTCAACCTCTTATAAAGAGACCAGGGCTTTACTCCTTTTCTCCAATCCCAAAACAAGTTTGCCCGTCGCCTCGAGTTCCAACACCCTAGGCTCCAGATTCTGGGCGCCTCAGACCTTCGACAATGTCCATTTCCGACCTTCAAGGCCGATGGATGCCCTCCTCCGTCATGGAGGAGGACGTGCTAAAGTTGAGAGAGGCTAAGTTCTTGACCGCGGAAGTTTCGCACAGGTTGCCTGCTCAAAGGCAGGCTATCCCCAGTCCCCAGCCCGGTGAGAGCGTAGTGTTCGTGTCTTACTTCCTTTGGGGGTTACGCTTCCCAATGGACCCCTTTGTGAGGGGACTGCTGTTTTATTACGGGCTGGAATTCCACGACTTAGCTCCGGAGTCCATCCTCCATATCTCCTCGTTTATCGTTGTATGCGAAGCGTTCCTCCGTGTTACCCCTCACTTCGGATTATGGCTCAAGACTTTCAAAGTGGAGCCGAAGATGATCAAGGGACGGCATGCAGAGTGCGGAGGCGCTGTTATAAGCAAAAATTCTGATGCTCCATGGCCCGAGGGCTCTTTTCAAGAGGAGCTAGGCTTGTGGCAACGAGAGTGGTTTTATATCACCGCTTCCCGGAGCACCAAGTGGGTGGCGCTTCCTGCCTTTCGCTCGGGTCCCCCACCACGGCTAGCGTCATGGGTTAACAGAGGGTTAGATTGGGGTTTGCCCAAAGACGTGCCCCTGTTACAGGGCCGAATTAAGGATCTCTTGGAAGGAGACCTCAGCTTGGTCAAGGTGACGCAGGTCATGCTGATTCGCCGAATATTGCCCGGCAAACGTCGCCCCCTTCGCCTGTGGGAGTTTAAAATCCAGAGGGACCGCGAGCTCTCCAGAACTTTATGGGCGCAACACCCGCGGAGATGTATAGACTGTTCTTCGGATCACAAGAGATGTGTCCGGATTTAACCGAGGACGCAGGCCTAAGCTGCAATCGCCCGGATACTCAAGTAAGCAACCTTGTGCCCGGACCTTCTATCCGTATAATTGTCATAAACTTGCCCCTAAAAGAGCCGTCCTTTTAAACAGGAGTGGATAGCGAAGGCAAAGCTGATCAGGTGTCCGACTCCCCTTCCTGAAACCAGGCCGGATCCCGTGCTGGTCAGGATGCTGGAGATAATGCCTTTGGAGGGGGAGGACAAGGAAGCTATGGCCTCCTCGAAGGAGGCTGCTCCGAAGGGAGGAACCGACAATTCCTCTCCTAAGGGGAAGAAGAGAGCTGCCTCTGACGACCCGGAAACCATGGCCTCGAAACGGGGGAGAAAATCCTCGTCAGAGGGTCCGACGCCGGGGAGTTCCTCGGCCGGACTACGCCCTCAAGGGGATCAGCCCTCCAGCGAGCCGTAAGTGGAGAAAAGATTTTCCTTTTGAGGGATGAGGGAAGTCCTTGATTTATATCTGAGAAGATTAACCAAACCTTTATCTTGTAGCTCAGACCTCAGCCCTTCTCAGCAGAGCTCGTCTTCGGGGGATCTCCTTCCGGAGATGATGGAGAGCGGGACGCCTCCCCCTGTCGTGCCGCCTAGCGAGGTGGGCGACCCTGAGGTGTCGTCGCGGAGGGTTTCTCCAAATCCGGCAGGGCGGAAGGTGGCTATGCGGCCCCCCGAGGTTCTCCGCGTCCGGCCTTAGAAAGAGGTCATGTGACGAGCCCGGCACCGTCTGGTGCTCGGCCGGAGGAGCTAAAGATTCTGCTAGGGCGAGCTTCTATCTCAGAGGAGCACCGTGCATTGATGGGCATGGTGATTGAAAGGATTTTATCCGTAGAGAGCGGATTGTATGAGGCCGTCAAAAGTTTACTGACGGGTTTCGAGGTACATTAGATAATGTATACTTTTGTCAGTTGCGCATGAGTAAGATGCGCCCTGTGTAGATAGTAGCCCTTGAGACTCTGCGCGTTGTCAAGAAATGACGGCACGCAGAGGATCATAATCCCAGGTCTAAGATGTCGCCTTTGAATGTAGGCGGTAGGGTGTCCGGAATCGAGCCGAACTGACGATTTTGCCGAACTAAAGCGGCAACTGGACGTGGCAGATGCCGACATCACGCTTGTCAATAAGCGGCTTGATGAGGCTCAAGGTATGTAATTCCTCGGGCGGCATCAGGTAAGAACAGTTTTATGCCTGTGTCTTACGATGTGTGTGCTTGACGCAGATGGTGCGGCCGCCGTGGAGAGTCTTAGGGCAGAACTTGCCCGAGCTAAAGAACAAGCTAGCAAAAATGATGCGGCCACCAAGAAAGCCCTTGAAGAGCTGAGAGCCGAACAGGCTGCTCATTGTCGAAGCAAGGAAGAGATGGCCAAGATGGCCGAAAATTAAAAGGTGCTACAGACTGTTGCAGACTTCTTGAAAAAGAAGACCAGGTGAAACAGACGGACTTAGAGAAGGCCGTTGCAAATGCCAAGGACGCGCGCTCTGCGATGAGAGCTGCGAAGGAGGAGCTGCGTCAGGCCGAACAGATTGCGGCTGGAAAGCCCTTTATGCTGCGAAGGAAATTTTGTGATCCGAAGTTTGCTCCGTTGGACCGGATGTGGAGTGTGGAGGATACCTATCTGGACTTGGCAGCGAGTGCTGCTGATGCGACTGAACACTTTCGAGATCAGAAAGATCGCGAAGTGGAAAAGCTTTTCTGGTCGCAGTTTCACAATCCAGAGCGTCCACTGGCAGTGGATGATCGTTTGGCTCAATGGGCCGAACTCAATAGGTTGTCTGGACTCGCCATGAAGTACGCCATGGGTCACCTGTGGCCGGGGAGATCGGAGCCGAAGAGTTATTTCAGCTTGGTGCGGCAATTCCTTGACGCAGTGCCACGTATAAATGCAATGAAGAGGTCAGCATGCATAGAGGGCGCTAGGATTGCTCTTGCCCGTGTTAAGACATACTGGGCAGAGATGGAGACCGCCGTTGTTGCGTCCCGAGATTCGGACAAAAGCCGAGTATCCTCCGAGCACTATTTTCAGGAAGTTCTTGAAGGCGCTCGTGTAATAGAGACGCAGTGCCCGAAAGATGCTATGTTATGATAGCATATGTAATTATAAAGTAATATTTTGATAAACTGTGGTGGCCTTTTTTATACTTGTGCCTCCAAGTATTGGGGACACCTCCTGTGCGGCCGTTTTAAGATATATATATATATATATATATATATAGAATCTGAAAGATGGCACTCGTTGGCTTCAGCCCCCACGCACATAGTGCGGGGGTGCTCGTAGAAGACGCATTTTCACACTTAACCCAATGTCTTGGTCCTACAAAGAAGGTGATAGCGCAGCGGGCCAGGCAACCGGACTATAATGCTTTAACACTTTCACTTAGCCATAGGTGTTTGACAATGAGACTCTTTAGGTAGCTCCGTGGTGGCAACTGCGCTCGTCCGAATTCGGGGTGCGTATGTGCCTGACCGGGAAGCGGCCCTTCGTTAAAGCGGAGGAATCCGATAGATTCCGATAGGTCATCGAGTGCCTGACCAGTCTCATGCTGCATCATGACAGTCAGTTTTCGGCTTTCTCTACTGAGGTGCTCGCCCGGCCGAACCGGGGCACAATCGCAGTAGTTCTCCTGGTGCTACCTTAGCCGATAGAGCGGAACGTAAGGTAGCCGAACTCAGGAGCCGGGCAACCCAACATTTGACCAAAGACATGATTCGGAGCTGATGCATATAATGCCAAAACTCGCGACGCCGAACACTCCCTAAGGTGTTCGGTCTTTATGAGTGCGGACGAAACAACACTCTTTATTAAAAAAGCCCCTAGTGTCCAGGTACGTGCAAAAATTCTGACGTGGCCACATGCCAAGACGCCAGCCTCCTCCTTGGTTATATCAGAAAGAAAAAACCAGGGGATGTGTAGCAACAAGAGGCAGTAAAAAAGGTTTACGCAGGGTCTTAATCTAAAAAGAATCCTTTAGGACGGGTCCCCACTGCACGTCTGCGCCTGTGTCTCCGTTGTGCCGTATCCTGGACGGGCGCCGCACGACGTTCATCTGTAAAAGAGAGGAACTGAGTTGAAAACGGGTCGTGCCGAAAAAGTTTAAAATAAGCAAAGTATAAAGTAAGATATATAAGATTGAGCTTTATTGTCTCTTATTGTATATGCGTGGAGCCCCTAGTGCGGGGGTATATGGCTTCTAGGCCTGCATCAATGATGATTTTGCACCGAACTCGTCTATCCGCGTTCGTGGTCTTGAATGACCTATTTCGAAGTTTTTTGGCTGGTGAGGCCATTTTACTGTGGGGCTGTCAAAGCGGCCGCACGGTCCTCCACTTGGGGAGGCGCACTTTAGTGCTTCCCCTTCAAAGAGATGATGCCTCGTGGACCGGGCATCTTAAGCGTAAGAGATGCATAATGTGGTATTGCGTTAAAGCGAGCGAAAGCTTCGCGTCCCAGTAGTGCTTGATAGCGACTTGAGAACGGGACGATATGGAAGGTCAGCTTTTCACGGCGGAGGTTATTGGCAGAGCCGAATATGACTTCGAGCCGGAGAAAACCCATACAATGGGTGTCCGGACCAGGTATTACCCCTTGAAAGGAGGTTTTGCTGCGGCGGATTCTTGCTGGGTTTATCCCCATGTGCTGGATTGTATCCTGATATATCAGGTTTAGTCCACTGCCGCCGTCCATAAGGACATTTGAAAACTGGAGTCCGCCAATTATTGGATCGAGTATCAAGGCAGTCCAGCCTACATTCTTGATATTCCTAGAATAATCTGGCTGATCGAAGATGATTGGTTTTGACAACCAGTGGCAGGACCCTTTGGGGATGGGCCGTGTGGTGTGTACCTTTACGGGCGCCGCACGTTTTGTTATGTGAAGTGAGTTCACTATTTTTACTTCTTGTGGGAAGTTCTTTTGTTTCCTGGTGCTCTGCTTTTGGGGTTCGTCCTCGTCTTCGCTTGGTGTATCGAGCCCCTTGTGTTCGGCATTGAGTCTGTCGGATTGTTTGAAAACCCAACAGTCTCTGTGGGTATGGTTAGCAGGCTTCCCGGGAGTACTGTGTATCTGACATATCCTGTCCAGGATTTTATTTAGGTTGGATGGATCATCCCTGTGATCCCGGGGGGCGATTTTTCCTGATTTTGTCGTGAGCCTTTGAATCCGGCATTGACTGTCGTGCTCTTCGGACTTTTGTCCTTAGTCCAGCGACGGTCCTTGTTGCATCGCGGTTTTCCATTTCCATCCCTAGTTTCGGATGTACTTGGGTCGCTGGGGTTGCACCTTGCCAACCAGTTGTCCTCCCCTACACAAAAGCGGGTCATGAGGCTTGTTAGTGCGGCCATTGTTCTTGGCTTTTCTTGGCCTAGGTGTCTGGCGAGCCATTCGTCTCGGACGTTATGCCTGAAAGCTGCTAAGGCTTCGGTGTCCAGACAGTCGACTATCTGATTCTTTTTAGTGAGGAATCTATTCCAGAACTGCCGAGCTGATTCTCCGGGTTGTTGAGTTATGTGACTAAGATCGTCTGCATCCAGAGGGCGGACATAGGTCCCTTGAAAGTTTGCTCGGAAAGCATCCTCGAGCTCTTCCCAGCTTCCAATTGTGTTTTCGGGAAGGCTTTTAAGCCAATGCTGGGCTGGCCCTTTAAGCTTAAGGGGTAGGTATTTTATGGCGTGGAGATCATCTCCTCTAGCCATGTGTATGTGGAGGATATAATCCTCGATCCAAACTCCAGGGTCTGTTGTTCCATCATATGCCTCTATGTTTACGGGTTTGAATCCCTCTGGGAATTCATAGTCCAGGACCTCATCGGTGAAACATAGGGGGGGTGCGGCGCCCCTGTATTTGGGTGTGTCGGATTCTGATGATGGCTTCATAGCGTTGCTTACGAGAGCTTGCTTTCTTAGCCCATAAATGGACCTGACTGGGCCATGATGCGAATCCTTAAGTGGGTCGCATGCCGATTTAGGTGCGGCGCCGCTTGCCGCTTTATGGGGTCGTCTATCCGACCGTGTGGCTTTTTCATTTTTTGAATGCGAGGGCTCTAGGGCCTCTTCGTCGAATTCAGGCAGTAGATTTCTTTTTGGATAGCTTTTAGTGTGGCGACTGTCGCTGTACTTATCTGTGGTATTGATTACTTTGCTCCATCTAATCCGGAGTGCATCTTCCGCTGTTTTTAGCTTCCGCTTCTGCTTTTTTAGGCTGCGTGCAGTTGCAACGAGCCTCTCGTGGAGATTCTTCTGCTCCATAGGTTTATTCGGCGTGAGGTCGTCCGGAATGCCGTTTTCTTCGGAGGAGGGATGTTCGGTTTCTCTATCCGTGTTGCCCTATTCGGACGGTTGCTTTAAGGCCTGCTCGTCGTCTACCGGCTCGTCTTGCTCTATGGCTGGGTTTTTGTCGAGGCGGGGCTTGGGTCGGTGTTTACGCCGATGCTTTGATTGCTTTTCGGGGGGTCGATTTCCTGTCCCATCCCCTTTTTCCTCGTTGTCGCTTCCTTTAGGGGTATCCACCATGTACACGTTGTGAGATGAGGTGGCTGTCCAATGCCCTATGGGCGTTGGTTCGTCAGTATCTCCTGCATCGTCATCCATGCTATCGATGTCTTCGGAGTCGAAGTTGAGCACGTCGTTTAAATTGTCGACAGTGGCTACCAAGTGGGTGGTGGGTGGGCTTTGAATTTCTTCATCGCCCGTATCCCATCCTCGCTGACCGTAGTTCGGCCAGGGCTCTCCTGATAAGGAGAGAGACTTGAGAGAGTTCAGGATATCGCCACAAGGCGAGTGCTGAAAGATGTCTGCGGCGGTGAACTCTATTATCGGCCCAATCGGATTCGATCGGCAGGGGCGCGGGGGGTTCGGAGTTCGGAAAGGGGTCCGGATCCTCGGAGTCACGGATCATGCAGAGTGCGGGGCTAGCGTTCGGCTCGATTGCCTTTCAGATCGAATCCCCCGAGGTGACGTCCAACCGCTCATCCTCGATTGGCGCAGTAGGCTCCGAGTTAGGGGTCGGAACCGATGCGTGTGCGGCCTCCAGGACACTGTCCGGAGGCAGAGCTAGATCATGCCCCTCGAGATAGTGCGGCGCGCTTGGCCGTGGCTCGAACCCGTCGAAGATCAAGTCTCCGCGGATGTCAGCCGTGTAGTTTAAGCTTCCAAACCTGACTTGATGGCCAGGGGCGTAGCTTTCGATCTGCTCCAGGTGGCCGAGCGAATTGGCCCGCAAAGCGAAGCTGCCGAAGACGAAGATCTGTCCGGGGAGAAAAGTCTCACCGTGGACCGTATCATTGTTGATGATCAAAGGAGCCATCGGGCCCAAAGGCGACGACATAGAGGAACTCTCAATGAAAGCACCAATGTCGGTGTCAAAATCGGCGGATCTCGGGTAGGGGGTCCCGAACTGTGCGTCTAGGCCGGATGATAACAGGAGGCAGGGGACACGATGTTTTACCCAGGTTCGGGCCCTCTTGATGGAGGTAAAACCCTACGTCCTGCTTGATTAATATTGATGATATGGGCAGTACAAGAGTAGATCTGCCGCGAGATCAAGGAGGCTAAACCCTAGAAGCTAGCCTATGGTATGATTGTTGTATATGGAGTTGATTGCCTACGGACTACAACCCTCTGGTTTATATAGACACCGGATAGGGTTAGGGTTACATAAAGTCAGTTACAATGGTAGGAGATCTTGAATATCCGCATCGCCAAGCTTGCCTTCCACGCCAAGGAAAGTCCCATCCGGACATGGGACGAAGTCTTCAATCTTGTATCTTCATAGTCCAGGAGTCCGGCTGAAGGTATAGTCCGGCTACCCAAACACCCCCTAATCCAGGACTCCCTCAGTCGTGGTTCCGATAGGTGGTGCTATCGTACATCCACGTTGATGGAGACTTCAACCCACAAAGGGTAACGGTTGTGCGAGTCCATGGAGGGCTCCACCCACGAAGGGTCCACGAAGAAGCAACCTTGTCTATCCCATCATGGTCATCACCCACGAAGGACTTGCCTCACTAGCGGTAGATCTTCATGAAGTAGGCGATCTCCTTTCCCTTACAAACTCCTTGGTTCAACTCCACAATCTTGTCGGAGGCTCCCAAGTGACACCTAGCCAATCTAGGAGACACCACTCTCCAATTAGTAACAAATGGTGTGTTGATGATGAACTCCTTGCTCTTGTGCTTCAAATGATAGTCTCCCCAACACTCAACTCTCTCTCATAGAATATGGATTTGGTGGAAAGAAGATTTGAGTGGAAAGCAACTTGGGGAAGGCTAGAGATCAAGATTCATATGGTATGAATGGAATATCTTGGCCTCAACATATGAGTAGGTGGTTCTCCCTAAGAAAATGCGTATTGGAAGTGTAGGTATGTTCTGATGGCTCTCTCCATAAATTAAGAGTGGGTGGAGGGGTATATATAGCCTCCACGCAAAAACTAGCCGTTACACACAATTTACCAATCTCGGTGAGACCGAATTGAGAAACTTGGTCGAACCGATTTAGCAAACCTAGTGACCGTTAGGATTTTCGGTGGGACTGAGATGCAACTAGGTAGGACCGATATGGTTAGGGTTAGGGCATAACGTAATCTCGGTGTGACCGATTACACAAACTCGGTGGGACAGATTTTGGCAATAAGCTAACCAGAGAGTTGGTCAGGTAAACTCGGTGGGGCCGATTTGCTCATTTCGGTGGGACCGAAATGTTACAAAAGGGAAACAGAGAGTTTACATTGCAATCTCGGTGGGACCGATCGCTCATCTCGGTAGGACCGAAACATTATGAAGGGAAACATAGAGATTACAACCCCATCTCGGTGTGACCGAGATCCCTATCGGTGAGACCGATTTGCCTAGGGTTTGTGGCAGTGGCTATGACATCTGAACTCTGTGGCGTCGGATAGAAAGAATTGGTGGGGCCGAGTTTGAATTTTGGTTTAGGTCATATGTGGATGTGGGAAGGTAGTTGAGGGTTTTGGAGCATATCACTAAGCACTATGAAGCAAGAACCTCATCAAGCAACACCTCATCCCTCCTTGATAGTATTGGCTTTTCCTATAGACTCAATGTGATCTTGGATCACTAAAATATAAAATGTAGAGTCTTGAGATTTGAGATTGAGCCAATCTTTTTGTCCTTAGTATTTTGAGGGGTCCACTTTCCTCATCCATGCCATTCCATTCATTGAGCTTTTCCTGAAATATTAATCTTGGAATAATGTGAGCTCAATGAGCTATATGTTGTTAGGAATTACCAAAACCACCTAGGGATAGTTGCACTTTCACTATGGAAAGTAATCCTCTGGGGGGCTTGTTTGGGGTATCTTCACCCCGACCAGTAGAGCAAAGAGTTGCTCCTCAACCTACTGAAAATGAAAATGCTTGCTTTGAAATTCCTTTGGGTATGGTAGAAAAACTGCTAGCTAATCATTTTTTAGGAGATGGAATAAAACATATTGATGAGCATCTAATATATGCGGATGAAGTTTGTGGATTATTTAAGCTTGTAGGTGTACCCGGAGATGTTGTTAAGAACAAGGTCTTCCCTTTATCTTTGAGGGGAGATGCATCAACATGGTATAGGCTATGTGACGATATGAGTCTTGGGACTATAAACGATTGAAATTGGAATTTCATCAAAAGTTTTATCCTATGCATCTTGTTCACCATGATCGCAATTATATATATAATTTTTGGCCTCGCGAAGGAGAAAGCATCGCTCAAGCTTGGGGGAGGCTTAAATCAATGTTATATTCATGCCCCAATCATGAGCTCTCAAGAGATATGATTATTCAGCATTTTTATGCTCGGCTTTCTGGTAACAATCGCACCATGATTGATACTTCTTGTGCTGGCTCTTTTATGATGAAGACTATTGAATTCAAATGAGATTTATTGGAAAGAATTAAATGCAACTCCGAAGATTGGGACCTCGACAATGGTAAGGAGTCAGGTATGACACCTAGTTTTGATTGTGTTAAATCTTTTATGGATACCGATATTTTTCGTAAATTTAGCACTAAATATGGACTTGACTCTGAGATAGTAGCTTCCTTCTGTGAATCTTTTGCTACTTATGTTGATCTCCCCAAGGAGAAGTGGTTTAAATATCATCCTCCCATAGAATTAAAAGTAGCTGCACCTATTGAACTTGAAGAAAATACTGTCACTTATAATGATCCTATTGTTCCTACTGCTTATGTTGAGAAACCACCTTTTCCTTTTAGGATAAAGGATCATGCCAAAGCTTCAACTGTGGTTCGTAAAAGCAATATTAAAACATATACACCTCCTGAACAAGTTAAAGTTGAACATAATATTGCTATTGTTAAAGATCTCTTGTCTGATAATATTGATGGGCATGTTATTTATTTCTGTGATGAAACTACTAGAATTGCTAAACCTCGTGATAAAGATAAACCTAGACTTGTGGTTGGCATGCCTGTTATTTCTGTTAAAATAGGAGATCATTGTTATCATGGCTTATGTGATATGGGTGCTAGTGCTAGTGCAATACCTTATTCCTTATACAAAGAAGTTATGCATGATATTGCACCTGCTGAGATGGAAGATATTGTTGTCACAATTAAACTTGCCAATAGAGATACTATTTCACCAATGGGAATTGTTAGAGATGTTGAAGTCTTGTGTGGGAAAACTAAATATCCTACTAATTTTCTTGTTCTTGGTTCCCCACAAGATAGTTTTGTCCCATTATTTTTGCTAGACCCTTCTTAAATACTGTTAATGCTACCATAGATTGCAAAAGAGATGTTGTTACTATCGGTTTAGATGATATGACTCATGAATTTAATTTTTCTATATTTAGTAGACACCACCGTGAAGAAGAATTACCTAGTAAGGATGAAATTATTGGTCTTGCTTCTATTGTCGTACCTCTTAGTGATCATTTAGAACAATATTTGCTAGACCATGAAAATGATATGTTTATGAATGAAAGAAGAGAAATAGATGAAGTATTCTTTAAACAGGAACCTATGCTGAAAAACAATCTACCTGTTGAAATCCTAGGGGATCCTCCTCCACCCAAGGGTGATCCCGTGTTTGAGCTTAAACCGTTACCTGATACTGTTAAATATGCTTATCTTGATGAGAAAAAGATATACCCTGTTATTATTAGTGCTAACCTTTCAGAGCATGAAGAAGAGAGCGATTATTAAAAATTCTGAAGAAGCACCATGCTGCTATTGGGTATACTCTTGATGATCTTAAGGGCATTAGTCCCACTTTATGTCAACATAAAATCAATTTGGAAGAAGATGCTAAACCAGTTCGTGATCATCAACGCCGACTGAATCCTAAAATGAAAGAAGTGGTCAGAAAGGAGATACTAAAGCTCCTTGAGGCAGGTATAATTTATCCCGTTGCTGATAATCAGTGGGTAAGCCCTGTCCATTGTGTCCCTAAGAAGGGAGGCATTACAGTTGTTCCTAATAATAAAGATGAATTGATTCCTCAAAGAATTATTACTGGTTATAGGATGGTAATTGATTTCCGCAAGTTGAATAAGGCTACTAAAAAAGATCATTACCCCTTACCTTTTATCGATCAAATGCTAGAAAGATTGTCTAAACATACACATTTTTGCTTTCTAGATGGTTATTCTGGTTTCTCTCAAATACATGTGTCAGCCAAAGATCAATCAAAGACTACTTTTACATGCCCTTTTGGTACTTTTGCTTATAGACGTAAGCCTTTTGGTTTATGTAATGCACCTGCTACCTTTCAAAGATGGATGATGGCTATATTCTCTGACTTCTGTGAAAAGATTTGTGAGGTTTTCATGGATGACTTTTCCATCTATGGATCTTCTTTTGATGATTGCTTGAGCAACCTTAATCGAGTTTTGCAGAGATGTGAAGAAACTAATCTTGTCTTGAATTGGGAAAAGTGCCACTTTATGGTTAATGAAGGTATTGTCTTGGGGCATAAAGTTTCTAAAAGAGGTATTGAAGTTGATAAAGCCAAGGTTGACGCTATTGAAAAGATGCCATGTCCCAAGGACATTAAAGGTATAAGAAGTTTCCTTGGTCATGCCGGTTTTTATAGGAGGTTCATTAAGGACTTCTCAAAAATTTCTCGGCCTCTGACTAATTTATTACAAAAAATATACCATTTGTCTTTGATGATGATTGTGTAGAAGCATTTGAAATACTTAAGAAAGCATTGATCTCTGCACGTATTCTTCAGCCACCTGATTGGTATTTACCCTTTGAAATTATGTGTGATGCTAGTGATTATGCTGTAGGTGTTGTTCTAGGACAAAGAGTTGATAAGAAACTAAATGTTATTCAATATGCTAGTAAAACTCTAGACAATGCTCAAAGAAATTATGCTACCACTGAAAAAGAATTCTTAGCAGTTGTATTTGCTTGTGATAAGTTTAGACCTTATATTGTTGATTCTAAAGTAAATATCCACAATGATCATGCTGCTATTAAATATCTTATGGAAAAGAAAGATGCTAAACCTAGACTTATTAGATGGGTTCTCCTGCTACAAGAATTTGATTTGCATATTGTTAATAGAAAAGGAGCTGAGAACCCCGTTGCAGACAACTTGTCTAGGTTAGAAAATGTGCTTGATGACCCACTACCTATTGATGATAGCTTTCCTGATGAGCAATTGAATGTCATAAATGCTTCTCATGCTGCTCCATGATATGCTGATTATGCTAATTACATTGTTGCTAAGTTTATAGCACCTAGTTTCACATACCAGCAAAAGAAAAAGTTCTTTTATGATTTGAGGCATTACTTTTGGGATGACCCACATCTTTATAAAGAAGGGGTAGATGGTGTTATTAGACGTTGTGTACCTGAGCATGAACAGGAACAGATCCTACGCAAGTGTCACTCCGAAGCTTGTGGAGGACACCATGCTGGAGATAGAACTGCACATAAGGTATTGCAATCTGGTTTTTATTGGCCTACTCTCTTCAAGGATGCCCGTAAGTTTGTCTTATCTTGTGATGAATGTCAAAGAATTGGTAATATTAGTAGACGTCAAGAAATGCCTATGAATTATTCACTTGTTATTGAACCATTTTATGTTTGGGGCTTTGACTATATGGGACCTTTTCCTTCCTCTAATGGTTATACACATATTTTAGTTGATGTTGATTACGTTACTAAGTGGGTAGAAGCTATTCCAACTAGTAGTGCTGATCATAACACTTCTATTAAAATGCTTAAAGAAGTTATCTTTCCAAGGTTTGGAGTTCCTAGATATTTAATGACTGATGGTGGTTCACATTTTATTCATGGTGCTTTCCGTAAAATGCTTGCTAAATATGATGTTAATCATAGAATTGCATCTCCTTATCACCCTCAGTCTAGTGGTCAAGTAGAATTGAGCAATAGAGAACTCAAATTAATTTTGCAAAAGACTGTTAATAGGTCTAGAAAGAATTGGTCCAAGAAACTTGATGATGCATTATGGGCCTATAGAACTGCATATAAAAATCCTATGGGTATGTCTCCGTATAAAATGGTTTATGGAAAAGCATGTCACTTACCTCTCGAACTAGAACATTAGGCTTATTGGGCTATTAAAGAACTTAACTATGATTTTAAAATTGCCGGTGAGAAGAGGTTATATGATATTAGCTCACTTGATGAATGGAGAACCCAAGCCTACGAAAATGCCAAGTTGTTTAAAGAAAAGGTTAAAAGATGGCATGACAAAAGGATACAAAAGCGTGAGTTTAATGTAGGTGATTGTGTATTGCTATACAACTCTCGTTTAAGATTTTTTGCAGGAAAGCTTCTCTCTAAATGGGAAGGTCCCTACGTTATCAAGGAGGTCTACCATTCCGGTGCCATAAAAATCAGCAACTTCGAAGGCACAAATCCGAAGGTGGTAAATGGTCAAAGAATCAAACATTATATCTCGGGTAACCCCATAAATGTTGAACCAATGTTATTGAAACCATAACCCTGGAGGAATACATAAGGGACACTTTCTGGAATGTTTCAGACTCCGAAAAGGAATAGGTATGTGGCATGGTAAGTAAACCGACTCCAAAACAGTTTTAAGGCAATATTTCTCCGTTTTGAAATATTTAGAAAAATAGAAAAATAAGCAGCAGTCCGGAAAGGACACGAGGGCTCCACGAGGGTGGAGGGCGCGCCCTACCCCCTGGGCGCGCCCCCCTACCTCGTGGGCGCCTCGTGTGCTCTCCGGACTGCGTTTTCTTACAAAACACGTATTTTGGTCGGTAAAAATTCATTATATAACCTCCCGGGGGTTTTGACTCCCGTATCACGCAAAATTCTATTGTCTTTGTTTTGAGCTGTCCTGCTGCAGACAAAGCAACATGTCGTCCCAGGATTCAGAAGGAGAATGCTATGTGGCTGATTACCTTGCAGATCCTAAGGTCTATGGGGATGTGGAGCATTATGGTTGGACTATGAAAGAAGAAGAAGACTATGAACCCAAGGGAAAAGAGGAGACAACCTCTGATGAGGATGAAGTCCCACTACCTCAACCTGGGGACATGCATGTGGAGTTAAAAAAGTCAAGCCTCCCAGATAGAGTAAAGAAACCTAAGATCGAGTTTATCCCTTTTCGCCTCTTGCAGGAAAACAAGCAGGAACTATGCAAAAAGATAATGAGCCTGGAACAGGAAATCGAGGACCTAAGGGACCAAAATTCTGTCCTCAAACGCAAATTAAGGAAGAAGCCTACGCTATCAATAAAATCACCACCGTCTCCACCAACAAAGAAGAATTGAGTATCTGGTATGGGCACTCCACTTGGCAACTGCTAAGCTTGGGGGAGTTCCCCGGTACCATATCACCATCACTTTTATCTTTACCGTTTTTCTTAGTTCGATCCTTTTGGTAGTATCTTGATCTAGTAGAATAAAAGTTCTTAGTATGATCTAGTCGTGAGTTTTGCTTTATTATCCATCTATGCAATCGAGTCTGTGAGCTATATAATAAAGATTAGTGTTAAGTCAAGGGCTTGCTTATTTTTGCCATGATCCCAAATAAAAGAGAAGAAAAGAGAAAGAAATAAAAATAAACAAAGAGATCATGTGACTCTTATGGAGAGTAATGAGCTCACATAGAAAGAGTATGATGAATAAAAATTATTGAGGGTTGACAAACATAGTTTTGGTCATCGTTGCAATTAATAGGAAGTAATAAAGAAAGATAGGTCTTCACATATAAATATACTATCTTGGACATCTTTTATGATTGTGAGCACTCATTAAAATGTGACATGCTAAAGAGTTGACATTGGACAAGGAAGACAACATAATGGGTTATGTTTTCTTACATCTGAGATAAATTATATTGTCTTGGATCCTCCAACATGTTGAGCTTGCCTTTCCCCCTCATGCTAGCCAACGCCATTGCACCAAGTAGAGATACTAGTTGGCTTCCAAATACCCTTAAACCAGTTTTGTCATGAGAGTCCACCATATCAACCTATAGATTGAGTAAGATCCCTCAAGTAAGTTGTCATCTGTGTAAGCAATAAAAATTGATCTCTAAATATGTATGATTGATTGGTGTGGAGTTAATAAGCTTTATACAATCGTGTGATATGGAAGTAATAAAAGTGACAGACTGCATAATAAAGGTCCATATCACAAGTGGCAATATAAAGTGACGTTCTTTCGCGTTAGGATTTTGTGCATCCAACCATAAAAGCACATGACAACCTCTGCTTCCCTCTGCGAAGGGCCTATCTTTTACTTTTATGTCCTACACTACAAAAGAGTCATGGTGATCTTCACCCTTCCTTTTTACATTTTATCCTTCGGCAAGCACAATATGTTGGAAAGATCCTGGTATATATAGCTAATTGGATGTGAGTTTTCATGAACTATTACTGTTGACATTACCCTTGAGGTAAGACGTTGGGAGGCAAAACTATAAGCCCCTATCTTTCTCTCTGTCCGGTTAAGACTCGATACCCATAAGTATTGCGTGAGTGTCGGCAATTATGAAAGACTATATGATAGTTGAGTATGTGGACTTGCTGAAAAGCTCTTATACATTGACTCTTTCCTATGTTATGATAAATTGCAATTGCTTCAATGACTGAGATTATAGTTTGACAGTTTTCAATGAAGTTTATGATCCATACTTGATATTGTGATTGAATTATTACTCCAGCATAAGATATCATATGACAAGAATTATATAAGTTGCTGCTCTAAGAATGATCATGATGCCCTCATGTCCATATTTTATTTTTATCGACACCTTCATCTCTAAACATGTGGACATATTTTTCGATTTCGGCTTTTCGCTTGAGGACAAGCGAGATCTAAGCTTGGGGGAGTTGATACGTCCATTTTGCATCATGCTTTTATATCAATATTTATTGCATTATGGGTTGTTATTACACATTATGTCACAATACTTATGCATATTCTCTCTTATTTTACAAGGTTTACATAAAGAGGGAGAATGCCGGCAGCTGGGATTCTGGGCTGGAAAAGGAGCAAATATTAGAGACCTATTCTGCACAGCTCCAAAAGTCCTGAAACTTCGCGGATAATGTTTTCCAAATATATAAAAAACATTGAGCGCAAGAACTTCACCAGGGGGGCCACACCCTGCCCATGAGGGTGGGGGCGCGCCCTACCCCCCTGGGCGCGCCCCCCTACCTCGTGGGCCCCCTGGTGGCCCTCCGGTGACCATCTTCTGCTATATGGACTCTTTCGATGGGAAAATAATCATAAGCCATCTTCTCAGACGAAACTCCGCCGCCACGAGGCGGAACCTTGGTGGAACCAATCTAGGGTTCTGGCGGAGCTGTTCTGCCGGGGAAACTTCCCTCCCGGAGGGGGAAATCATCGCCATCGTCATCACCAACGCTCCTCTCATCGGTAGAGGTCAATCTCCATCAACATCTTCATCAACACCATCTCATCTCAAAACCCTATTTCATCTCTTGTATCCAATTCTTGTCTCCAAGTCCGGGATTGGTGCTAGTAGGTTGCTAGTAGTGTTAATTACTCCTTGTAGTTGATGCTAGTTGGTTTAATTGGTGGAAGATCATATGTTCAGATCCTATATGCACATTAATACACCTCTGATTATGAACATGTTTACGCTTTGTGAGTAGTTACTTTTGTTCCTGAGGACATGGGAGAAGTCTTGCTATTAGTAGTCATGTGAATTTGGTATTCATTCAATATTTTGATGAGATGTATGTTGTCTCTCCTCTAGTGGTGTTATGTGAACGTTGACTACATGACACTTTACCATTATTTGGGCCTAGAGGAAGGCATTGGGAAGTAATAAGTAGATGATGGGTTGCTAGAGTGACATAAGCTTAAACCCTAGTTTATGCGTTGCTTCATAAAGGGCTGATTTGGATCCATATGTTTCATGCTATGGTTAGGTTTACCTTAATACTTTTGTTGTAGTTGCGGATGCTTGCAATAGAGGTTAATCATAAGTGGGATGCTTGTTCAAGTAAGAACAACACCTAAGCACCGGTCCACCCACATACCAAATTATCAAGGGCCATTTGCATTTATGTCCCTAAGTCAAACCACCTACTCAGATATGCCCCTAATTTCGAAGTCTGCTCAAATTTGCCCCTTTACCGTTAAGTGACCTTACAAAAATGCCCTTCCGTTCTGTTTCCGTCCAGTCAAAGGGGTTTGACCATCTATGGGGTGTTTGTTGGACATTTTTACCCCTGAAAAAAACAGAAATTAAAGAGAAGAAAGAGAGTGCTTCCTTTTGGCCCAAGTGCAATGTGCACTTTCAGCCCATGTGCATACCCGCCAGGCCCACCCATCTCCCCCAGTCGCCGTCTTCGTTAGCTCATCGACTGCACGCGCCGGCACGCGTCACCGTCGCCCGCTGTTCGATAGCTGTCGCCGTAGTAGCTCGAGTAGGGCTACTTAGTGACGCCGGCAAGCCCTTGCACAACCATAGCTAACTTTCCCTCCCTTCCCCCGCTCGCTCTCCTCTCCTCAGGCGCATCCCAGGACGGCCGTCGTCATGACCTTCGCCATTGTCGCGGCCATTGTCCTCACAGACGGCTAAAAAGCTATCCAGGAGACGTGCACGCCTCGACTTCGTCTACTCCTAGGAGCAGCTCGAGCAGGACCTCGCAAACATGAACGGATCGACCGTCTTCCTCGTCTATGGCCGCCGGAGCGCCATCGTCGATTCGCCGCCCTTGTGCTGCTAAACCACAAATCAATGTCTTAGTCGTGTTCGTGGTGCCCCTATGATGTCGCCCAGCCCCCTAAACCACTGGATCCATGGCCGCCTTCTCGAGTCCGTCGAGCACCGCCGTCGGCCGCCGCCTAGCTCGTCGCCACGGTCGATTCCCACCACCCCTTCACACTCTGTTGGTACCACTGGACGCGCCCCAGCGCACTCGTCCGAACTATACTCTTCGCCAACAAGTTGGTCGCCGGAGTTGTGATTTCGTCCATCGTCACCGTGGCTTTGGTCATTGGAGCGCGCCGCCAGTCCAAGGCACGGTCACAGGAGAGCGAGGGAGAGGGAGGATGGAATGGAGGGAGGGCTGCGGCGCGTGGGGAGCTGGTGCCGACGGCGCACAATCAGGCCTGTCGACGCTCGCCGGAGGTGAGACAGAGAGGTCATGAGGTAGGGGAGAGAGGTGGGAGGGCTTTTTTTATTTGTCTATATTGTTTGGGGCCCACATGCAAGTGTGTGAGAGAGAGTGTGAGAGGGAGAGTCTTTCCTTTTTATTTTTTCTGATTGGGTCCCACATGTAAGTGGCACATGGAGGCAAGGGCAAAATGTCCAACAAACGCCCCGTAGACGGTCAAACCCCTTTGACCGGACGGAAACAGAATGGAAGGGCATTTTTGTAAGGTCACTTAACGGCAGAGGGGCAAATTTGAGCAGACTTCGAAATTAGGGGTAAATGTGAGTAGTGGGATAGAGTTAGGGACACAAATGTAAAGACCCAATTATCAAAGTACCGAACGTGAATCATATGAACGTGATGAAAACTAGCTTGACGATATTCCCATGTGTCCTCGGGAGCGCTTTTCTCTATATAAGAGTTTGTCCAGGCTTGTCCTTTGCTACAAAAAGGATTGGGCCACCTTGCTGCACTTTATTTACTTTTGTTACTTGTTACTCGTTACAAATTATCCTATCACAAAACTATCTGTTACCACTTATTTCAGTACTTGCACAGAATACCTTGCTGAAAACCGCTTATCATTTCCTTCTGCTCCTCGTTGGGTTCGACACTCTTACTTATCGAAAGGACTACGATAGATCCCCTATACTTGTGGGTCATCAAGACTCTTTTCTGGCGCCGTTGCCGGGGCATGAAGCGCCTTTGGTAGGTGGAATTTGGTAAGGAAAAATTTATATAGTGTGTTGAAATTTACTGTCACTTGTTACTATGGAAAGTAATCCTCCGAGGGGCTTGTTCGGGGTATCTTCACCCCGACCAGTAGAGCAAAGAGTTGCTCCTCAACCTACTGCACCCACTGAAAATGAAACTACTGAAACTGAAAATGTCTGCTTTGAAATTCCTTCGGGTATGATAGAAAAATGTACTGCTAGCTAAACCTTTTGCAGGAGATGGAACATTACATCCCGATGAGCACCTAATATATGTGGATGAAGTTTGTGGGTTATTTAAGCTTGCAGGTGTACCCGAAGAGGTTATTAAGAAGAAGGTCTTTCCTTTATCTTTGAAGGAAGATGCATTGACATCGTATAGGCTATGTGATGATACGAGGTCATGGAACTACAAACGATTGAAATTGGAATTTCATCAGAAGTTTTATCCTATGCATCTTGTTCATCGTGATCGCAATTATATATATAATTTTTGGCATCGCGAAGGAGAAAGCATCGCTCAAGCTTGGGGGAGGCTTAAATCAATGTTATATTCATGCCCCAATCATGAGCTCTCAAGGGAAATTATTATGCAAAAAATTTATGCTCAGCTTTCTGATAGCAATCGCACCATGCTCGATACTTCTTGTGCTGGCTCTTTTATGATGAAGACTATTGAATTCAAATGGGATTTATTGGAAAGAATTAAACGCAACTCTGAAGATTGGGACCTCGACGAAGGTAAGGAGTCAGGTATGACACCTAAGTTTGATTGTGTTAAATCTTTTATGGATACCGATGTTTTCCGTAAATTTAGCACTAAATATGGACTTGACTCTGAGATAGTAGCTTCATTATGTGAATCTTTTGCTACTTATGTTGATCTCCCCAAGGCGAAGTGGTTTAAATATCATCCTCCTATAGAAGTAAAAGTAGTTGCACCTATTAAAGTTGAAGAAAAGACTATCACTTATAATGATCCTATTGTTCCTACCGCTTATGTTGAGAAACCACCTTTTCTTGTTAGGATAAAAGATCATGCTAAAGCTTCAACTGTGGTTCATAAAAGCAATATTATAACTTATATACCTCCTGAGCAAATTAAAGTTGAACCTAATATTGCTATTGTTAAAGATCTCTTGGCTGATAATATTGATGGGCATGTTATTTATTTCTGTGATGAAACTGCTAGAATTGCTAAACCTTGTGCTAAAGATAAACCTAGACCTATGGTAGGCATGCATGTTATTTCTGTTAAAATAGGATATCATTGTTACAATGGCTTATGTGATATGGGTGCTAGTGCTAGTGCAATATCTATTGACCTATACAGAGAAATTATGCATGATATTGCACCTGTTGAGTTAGAAGATATTGATGTCACAATTAAACTTGCCAATAGAGATACTATTTCACCAATGGGAATTGTTAGAGATGTTGAAGTCTTGTGTGGGAAAACTAAATATCCTGCTGATTTTCTTGTTCTTGGTTCCCCACAAGATAGCTTTTTCCCATTATATTTGGTAGACCCTTCTTAAACATTGTTAATGCTAAGATAGATTGCAAAAAGGATGTTGTTACTATCGGTTTAGATGATATGTCTCATGAATTTAATTTCTCTAAATTTAGTAGACAACACCGTGAAGAAGAACTGCCTAGTAAGGATGAAATTATTGGTCTTGCTTCTATTGCCGTACCTCTTAGTGATCCTTTAGAACAATATTTGCTAGACCATGAAAATGATATGTTTATGAATGAAAGAAGGGAAATAGATGAAGTATTCTTTAAACAGGAACCTATTCTGAAACACAATTTGCCTGTTGAAATCCTAGGGGATCCTCCTCCACCCAAGGGTGATCCCGTGTTTGAGCTTAAACCGTTGCCTGATACTCTTAAATATGCTTATCTTGATGAGAAAAAGATATATCATGTTATTATTAGTGCTAACCTTTCAGAGCATGAAGAAGAGAGATTATTGAAAACTCTAAAGAAGCACCGTGTTGCTATTGGGTATACTCTTGATGATCTTAAGGGCATTAGCCCCACTCTGTGTCAACATAAAATAAACTTGGAAGAAGATGCTAAACCAGTTCGTGATCATCAACGACGGCTGAATCCTAAAATGAAAGAAGTGGTAACAAAGGAAATACTAAAGCTACTTGAGGAAGGTATAATTTATCCCGTTGTTGATAGTCAGTGGGTAAGTCCTGTCCATTGTGTCCCTAAGAAGGGAGGTATTATTGTCGTTCCTAATGATAAAGATGAATTGATTCCTCAAAGAATTATTACAGGTTATAGGATGGTAATTGATTCCGCAAATTAAACAAGGCCACTAAAAAAGATCATTACCCCTTACCTTTTATCGATCAAATGCTAGAGAGATTATCCAAACATACACATTTTTGCTTTCTAGATGGTTATTCTGGTTTCTCTCAAATACCTGTGTCAGCCAAGGATCAATCAAAGACTACTTTCACTTGCCCTTTTGGTACCTTTGCTTATAGACGTATGTCTTTTGGTCTATGTAATGCACCTGCTACCTTTCAAATATGCATGATGGCTATATTCTCTGACTTTTGTGAAAAGATTTGTGAGGTTTTCATGGACGACTTTTCCGTCTATGGATCTTCTTTTGATGATTGCTTCAGCAACCTTGATCGAGTTTGGCAGAGATGTGAAGAAACTAATCTTGTCTTGAATTGGGAAAAGTGCCACTTTATGGTTAATGAAGGTATTGTCTTGGGGCATAAAGTTTCTAAAAGAGGTATTGAAGTTGATAAAGCCAAGGTTGATGCTATTAAAAAGATGCCATGTCCCAAGGACATCAAAGGTATAAGAAGTTTCCTTGGTCACGCCGGATTTTACAGGAGGTTCATTAAGGACTTCTCAAAAATTTCTCGGCCTCTGACTAATTTATTGCAAAAAGATATACCATTTGTCTTTGATGATGATTGTGTAGAAGCATTTGAAATACTTAAGAAAGCATTAGTCTCTTCACCTATTGTTCAGCCACCTGATTGGAATTTACCCTTTGAAATTATGTGTGATGCTAGTGATTATGTTGTAGGTGTTGTTCTAGGGCAAAGAGTTGATAAGAAATTAAATGTTATTCATTATGCTAGTAAGACTCTAGACAATGCTCAAAGAAATTATGCTACTACTAAAAAAGAATTCTTAGCAGTTGTATTTGCTTGTGATAAGTTCAGACCTTATATTGTTGATTATAAAGTAACTATTCACACTGATCATGCTGCTATTAAATATCTTATGGGAAAGAAAGACACTAAACCTAGACTTATTAGATGGGTTCTCTTGCTACAAGAATTTGATTTGCATATTGTTGATAGAAAGGGAGCTGAGAACCCCGTCGCAGACAACTTGTCTAGGCTAGAAAATGTGCTTGATGACCCACTACGTATTGACGATAGCTTTCCTGATGAGCAATTAAATGTCATAAATGCTTCTCATACTGCTCCATGGTATGCTGATTATGATAATTACATAGTTGCTAAATTCATACCACCTAGTTTCACATACCAACAAAAGAAAAAGTTCTTCTATGATTTGAGGCATTGGGATGACCCACAACTTTATAAAGGAGTAGATGGTGTTATTAGACGTTGTGTACCTGTAACATCCCAAATTTTCAATTTGGAATGTTATACATTAGATCATCATTGCATGTCATATCTTATTTTGCATTTTGGTTGATCCTAGAAAATTCTACGCAACTCAAGGACCCATGGAGAGAGTTGGGGATTTCGTTATTTTCATATTTGAGTATTCTCAAATTTTGAGAATAGGATCATTTGATTTTATATATTTTATCATCAATTATTTCTATTACAAAAATATGAGAGAGGGAATAAAATGACTTTCCCAAAATAAAGCAATATTGAGGATTTAATAATAAAATCAAACAAGATTTTATTTCAGAGTTTTTCGGTGTTTTATTTGAATTTAGGAAAAATGTGCGTTTTTCAAAATTGCATTTAGGGCCCAAATAAATGTTCACTTTGTCGGGCTTGATTTTAGAAGCCCGGGAAATTTTTTTTCGGGATTTTTGGAGTCTGTTTAGTATTTCTTTTTATTTTTCTTCTTCCGAGCGGAATATTTAAAAAAAGGAACCGACCTAACCGGGCCGTGCCCGGATAGGACTCTGGCCCGGCAGGCTTTAAAAGCCGGCCCAGCCCCGGGGAGGAACCCTAGCCCCAGCCCCGAGCCGCCCCAGCCGCCCGCGCCCGCCGCCGCCAGCGCCGCCGCCGCCGCTCGCGCCGCCCGCCGCCCGCACCACCGCCGCCCCGCCTCGCCGCCGCCGCTCGCGCCGCCCGCCGCCCGCACCACCGCCGCCCCGCCTCGCCGCCGAGGTTCGCTGCCGCCTCGTAATCCGTGCCGCCCATTTTTTTTAGAAAACCGATTGGTTTTCCGTCGGGGTTTTTTTCGGTTTTTTTTGTTTTCGCTTTTTTTTTAGGTTGGTTTTTTTCGGTTTTGGTTAAATAGCGAGCGTTCGCTCATTTGTTCATTTAAACGAACACGTTCATCGTTTAGATCTGGATAACGAACGTTCGTTTGTTAATCCGTTCGTTGTTTTCTTTTTCTCGGATTAAATCTGTGATTTTTCAGATCGCGATTCCTGATCCGATTTTCGTTTTAGTATAACTTTTCGCTCGTTTATTGGAATCAGGCGATTCAAGCGCCTAGAGTTTCGTCTTGAAACCCTCTATCCGTTTAACCAACTTAAACAAGATTTTGCTACTGTAAAATTTGCCCTAGATCCAGATTACTAGAACAAAGTTGTTTTCTTCCGCCGTTTGCCTTTCGTTGTTTCGTTCGATTTGATTCTTTTTGCCAACCGGAGTTCTTAAGTTGAACCTTATGGTTAGATCTCTTATTTGAGTTTTACCTGTGCATTAGTTGAGTACTTATTGTATGCTTGTTTGTTTGTATGCGATAGAGTATCCGGAGTGCGCCGCCTGTTACTTCGAATCGCTAGGTTTCCCGGATCATCAGCAAGGCAAGTAACACTTTGATCATACCTTTTCTACTACCCAGTTTTATTGCATTAGATCAATCCTCACACATTGCATGATTAGGATCTAATTAAATTGTGGGATGGGAAGTAGATGAGGTGGTACCTATTACCTGTTTATTATCAAACCTTCGGGAGTTACTTCTACGTTTGCTTATTATGCCATGCTATGCTAGTAGACGTGGATTGGGTGAGTGATATCCATGACAGATGTGAGATTGATACTTATTGGTTTATCTAAGGTGGCAACTTAAACACACATCTGGGTGGATTGAGGCACCTGGGTATTCCAGGACTTGCCTGTTTTCTTTTGGACCGCCACCCAGGCTCAAAGGGATCATGAGACTATTCATACTAGAAACTTCTGTGTGCAGCCACAAGCTATTATGGGCTCTAGCATAGTTGACTAAGTTGTGCGAACTCTTACAGTGGTAGACTAGCAGATGTAGGTGGTACGGTCTACCCGATCGTAAGGTGCTAGCGCTTCTGAAAGACTATGTCTCGGTCATCCGTCTTCTCAAACACCATGTAGTGCGAGAAAACAAACGGAGGCGATCGAGTCTTGTGGGGAAAAGTGCGCAAACCTCTGCAGAGTGTAACAAACTAATCATGGTTAGCCGTGTCCCCGGTTATGGACATCTTGAGTATCTAGTACTTGGATTATCATGTGAATCTCAACATGTTACTCTAAATTAATTTTGTTGGGTTTAATGATGATGCTTAATTGGGATTGAGAATGTTGTCAACCATTCTCAATGTTTAACAACCACCATGATAGTAATTAAATTTTATTCCTTTGAAGTAGGGAAAAATTGGCTTTACGCAAAACTGTAACCATAGAGCTTTCCACCAGCCAAATATGCATGTAGTATAGCTGTTGCATTCCATTACTCTCTATGTGTTACCTTGCCAGCATATTCCATGTGCTGACCCATTTTCGGGCTGCAACGTTAATGTTGCAGACTTTTCAGATGACGATTAAGGAGTTTTTAGGTCGTGGTTCTATACTCAGTGATGCCGTTGGAGTTGATGGACTCACTTATCTTCCAAGTCTTCCGCTGTTATCGTATTTAGATGGCCTTAAGCCATATTTATTGTAATAAGTTCTCTTTTGAGACATTCAATGTAATAAGTGTGTGATTGCTACTCCGCTATAAATCCTCCGAGTACTGTGTGGTGTCAGCATTACTGATCCAGGGATGACACCGGAGCACAAAGATCAGACTGTTTGAGGTCTGGTCGCTACCGTACCTGAGCATGAACAGGAACAGATCCTACGCAAGTGTCACTCCGAAGCTTATGGAGGACACCACGCTGGAGATAGAACTGCACATAAGGAATTGCAATCCAGTTTTTATTGGCCTACTCTCTTCAAGGATGCCCGTAAGTTTTTCTTATCTTGTGATGAATGTCAAAGAATTGGTAATATTAGTAGACGTCAAGAAATGCCTATGAACTATTCACTCGTTATTGAACCATTTGATGTTTGGGGCTTTGACTATATGGGACCTTTTCCTGCCTCCAATGGATATACACATATTTAAGTTGTTATTGATTATGTTACTAATTGGGTAGAAGCTATTCCAACTAGTAGTGCTGATCAGAACACTTCTATTAAAATGCTTAAAGAAGTTATTTTTCCGAGATTTGGAGTCCCTAGATATTTAATGACTGATGGTGGTTCACATTTTATTCATAGTGCTTTTCATAAAATGCTTGCTAAGTATGATGTTAATCATAGAATTGCATCTCCTTATCACCCTCAGTCTAGTGGTCAAGTAGAATTGAGCAATAAAGCGCTTAAATTAATTTTGCAAAAGACTGTCAATAGGTCTAGAAAGAATTGGTCCAAGAAACTTGATGATGAATTATGGGCCTATAGAACTACATGTAGAAATCCTATGGGTATGTCTCCGTATAAAATGGTTTATGGAAAAGCATGACACATACCTCTCGAACTAGAACACAAGACATATTGGGCTATTAAAGAGCTCAACTATGATTTTAAACTTGCTGGTGAGAAGAGGTTATTTGATATTAGCTCACTTGATGAATGGAGAACCCAAGCCTACGAAATGCCAAGTTGTTTAAAGAAAAAGTTAAAAGATGGCATGATAAAAGGATACAAAAGCGTGAGTTTAATGTAGGTGATTATGTACTGCTATACAACTCTTGTTTAAGATTTTTTGCAGGTAAACTTCTATCTAAATGGGAAGGGCCCTATGTTATCGAGGAGGTCTATTGTTCTGGTGCCATAAAAATCAACAACTTCGAAGGCACAAATCCGAAGGTGGTGAACGGTCAAAGAATTAAACATTATATCTCAGTTAATCCTATAAATGTTGAATCCAATGTTATTGAAACCATAACCCGGGAGGAATACATAAGGGACACTTTCCGGAACGTTTCAGGCTCCGAAAAGGAATAGGTATGTGGTACCATAAGTAAATCGACTCCAAAACAGTTTTTAAGGCAATATTTCTCCGTTTGAAATATTTAGAAAAATAAGAAGCAGTCCGGGAAGGACACGAGGCCTCCACGAGGGTGGAGGGCGCGCCCTACCCTACTGGGCGCACCCCCCCCCCCCTACCTCGTGGGCACCTCGTGCACTTTCCGGACTCCGTTTTCTTACACGTTATGTATTTTGGTCGGTAAAAATTTATTATATAATCTCCCGAGGGTTTTGACTCCCGTATCACGCAAATATCTCTTGTCTTTGCTTCGAGTTGTCCTGCTGCAGATTAGAGCAACATGTCATCCCAGGATTCAGAAGGAGAAAGCTATGTGGCTGATTACCTTGCAGATCCTAGGGTCTATGGGGATGTGGAGCATGGTGATTGGACTACAGAAGAAGAAGAAGACTATGAACCCAAGGGAAGGGAGGAGATGAGCTCAGAAGAAGATGAAGTCCCATTACCTCAACCTGGGGACATGCATGTGGAGTTCAAAAAGTCAAGCCTCCCGGATAGAGTAAAGAAACCTAAGATCGAGTTTATCCCTTTTTGCCTCTTGCAGGAAAACAAGCAGGAACTATGCAAAAAGATACTGAGCCTGGAGCAGGAGATCGATGACCTAAGGGACCAAAATTATGTCCTCAGGCGTAAATTAAGGAAGAAACCTACGCCATCAACAAAACCATCACCTTCTCCACCAACAAAGAAGAACTGAGCATCTGGTATGGGCACTCCCCTTGGCAACTACCAAGATTGGGGGAGGTACCCCGGTATCGTATCACCATCACTTTTATCTTTACCGTTTTTATTAGTTCGACCCTTTTGGTAATATCTTGATCTAGTAGAATAAAGTTTATGGCATGACCTAGTTTTGAGTTTTGCTTTATGATCCCTCTATGTAATCGAGTCCGTGAGCTATATATAATAAAGATTAGTGTTGAGTCAAGGGCTTGATTATTTTGCCATGATCTTGAGTGAATAAAAGAAAACAGAAAAGAATAAAAAGAAATAAAGAGTTCATATTGATCTTATTGAGAGTAATGACTTCACATAGAAAGAGTATGATGATTAAAAGTTGTTGGGAGTTGACAAACATAGTTCTGGTCATCGTTGCAATTAATATGAAGTAATAAAGAAAGAGAGGTTTTCACATATAAATATACTATCTTGGACATCTTTTATGATTGTGAGCACTCATTAAAATATGACATGCTAAAGAGTTGACGTTGGACAAGGAAGACAACGTAATGGGTTATGTTTTCTTACATCTGAGATAAATTATATTGTCTTGGATCATCCAACATGGTTGAACTTGCCTTTCCCCCTCATGCTAGCCAAATTCATCGCACCAAGTAGAGATACTACTTGTGCTTCCAAATACCCTTAAACCAGTTTTGCCTTGAGAGTCCACCATACCTACCTATGGATTGAGTAAGATCCTCCAAGTAAGTTGTCATCAGTGCAAGCAATAAAAATTGCTCTCTAAATATGTATGACTTATTAGTGTGGGAGAAAATAAGCTTTATACGATCGTGTGATATGGAAGAAATAAAAGCGACAGACTGCATAATAAAGGTCCATATCACAAGTGGCAATATAAAGTGACATTCTTTCGCATTAAGACTTTGGGCATCCAACCACAAAAGCGGATGACAACCTCTGCTTCCCTCTGCGAAGGGCCTATCTTTTACTTTTATCTCCTACCTTGCATAAGAGTCATGGTGATCTTCACCCTTCCTTTTTACATTTTATCCTTTGGCAAGCACAATATGTTGGAAAGATCCTGGTATATATATGGCTAATTGGATGTGAGTTTTCATGAACTATTACTGTTGACATTACCCTTGAGGTAAGACGTTGGGAGGCAAAACTATAAGCCCCTATCTTTCTCTCTGTCCGGTTAAGACTCGATACCCATAAGTATTGCGTGAGTGTCGGCAATTATGAAAGACTATATGATAGTTGAGTATGTGGACTTGCTGAAAAGCTCTTATACATTGACTCTTTCCTATGTTATGATAAATTGCAATTGCTCCAATGACCGAGAATATAATTTGTTAGTTGTCAATGAAGTTCATGATTCATACTTGAAATTGTGATTGAATTGTTACTCTAGAATAAGAAATCATATGACAAGAATTATATAAGTTGCTGTTCTAAGAATGATCATGATGCCCTCATGTTTGTATTTTACTTTTATCAACACCTCTATCTCTAAACATGTGGACATATTTTTCGATTTCGGCTTTCGCTTGAGGACAAGCGAGGTCTAAGCTTGGGGGAGTTGATACGTCCATTTTGCATCATGCTTTTATACCGATATTTATTGCATTATGGGATGTTATTACACATTATGTCACAATACTTATGCCTATACTCTCTTATTTTACAAGGTTTACATAAAGAGGGAGAATGCCGGCAGCTGGGATTCTAGGCTGGAAAAGGAGCAAATATAGAGACCTATTCTGCACATCTCCAAAAGTCTTGAAACTTCACGGAAGACGTTTTCAGAATATATAAAAAATACTAAGCGCAAGAAGTTCACCAGGAGGGCCACACCCTGCCCACGAGGGTGGGGGCGCGCCCTACCCCCTGGGCGCGCCCCCTACCTCGTGGGCCCCCTGGTGGCCCTCCGATGGCCATCTTCTGCTATATGGAGTCTTTCGATGAGGAAAAAAAATCATAAGCCATCTTCTCAGACGAAACTCCGCCGCCATGAGGAGGAACCTTGGCGGATCCAACCTAGGGCTCCGGCAGAACTGTTCTGCCGGGGAAACATCCCTCCGGGAGGGGGGAATCATCATCATCGTCATCACCAACGCTCCTCTCATCCGGAGAGGGCAATCTCCATCAACATCTTCACCAGCACCATCTCCTTTCAAAACCCTACTTCATCTCTTGTATCCAATTCTTGTCTCCAAGTCCGGGATTGGTACTAGTAGTTTTCTAGTAGTGTTGATTACTCCTTGTAGTTGATGCTAGTTGGTTTATTTGGTGGAAGATCATATGTTCAGATCCTATATGCATATTAATACCCCTCTGATTATGAACATGAATATGCTTTGTGAGTAGTTATGTTTTTTCCTGAGGACATGGGAGAAGTCTTGCTATTCGTGGTCATATGAATTTGGTATTCGTTCGATATTTTGATGAGATGTATGTTGTCTAGCCTCTAGTGGTGTTATGTGAACGTCGACTACATAACACTTCACCATTATTTGGGCCTAGAGGAAGGCATTGGGAAGTAATAAGAGATGATGGGTTGCTAGAGTGACAGAAGCTTAAACCCTAGTTTATGCGTTGCTTCGTAAGGGGCTGATTTGGATCCATATGTTTCATGCTATGGTTAGGTTTACCTTAATACTTTTGTTGTAGTTGCGGATGCTTGCAATAGAGGTTAATCATAAGTGGGATGCTTGTTCAAGCAAGAACAGCACCTAAGCACCGGTCCACCCACATACCAAATTATCAAAGTACCGAACGCGAATCATATGAATGTGATGAAAACTAGCTTGACGATATTCCCATGTGTCCTCGGGAGCGCTTTTCTCTATATAAGAGTTTGTCCAGGCTTGTCCTTTGCTACAAAAAGGATTGGGCCACCTTGCTGCACTTTATTTACTTTTGTTACTTGTTGCTCGTTAGAAATTATCCTATCACAAAACTATCTGTTACCACTTATTTGAGTACTTGCAGAGAATACCTTGCTGAAAACCGCTTATCATTTCCTTCTGCTCCTTGTTGGGTTCGACACTCTTACTTATTAAAAGGACTACGATAGATCCCCTATACTTGTGGGTCATCAGTGGTCGTCTCCGTGCCTGTGCTCTCGCTGGCGCCGCGGTTGTGGTGCTTTCTGGCGAGCTCCGGCGTGCTGTGGTGGTGTTGGTTGTGCTGCTGGTCACACCATAGTGATGGTGTGGATGCATCCTGCTTCGGCTACAACTCCTCTTGGTGAGTGTCGGGTGGTAGGTGCGACATATGCCAACGGGTGGCTTATCATTGTGGGAGCTAGTAAGACGTCGCCGGTGCCTGGAAACGGATGAGGCGATGACATGCACGCCAGCGAATCTTACCCAGCTTCAGGGCTCTCCGTGGAGATAACACCCCTACTGCTGCTCTGTGGGGTCTCCGCATGGTCACTAGATGAACAAGTAGCTACACGGTGCTCCTTGAGCTGTTTGGCGAGAGGAGGAAGAAGGGCACGGCTTGCTCTCTTCTCCTCCCTATGTGGTGTCTGAGACTAGCAGGGATTGATCTCCCTTTGCATGGATGCCCCGGGGGGTTTATATAGGCCTACCCCCCGGGGGTACAATGGTAATCCGGCTGGGCGCGGGTCCCAGCCGTCTGTGTCTATGCTCTCCGGCTTCTGCGTCGGCTGCTGGGGCCTGCCGACTAGTGGGTCCCGCCGGCTGCCGGCTCCTTGGTCGACAGGCAGGCCCCACTGTCAGGGCCTTGTCGGCGGCTGGTTACTGTTGCTCAATCTTGGTGGCGAGGGCTTCGCCGAAGTGGGCGTGGCTAGAGTGCCGCCACTCGGTGGGCGATCACTGTAGCCCCACAGCGTCTTGTCTCCTTAATGGGCGTCTTCTTCGAGGGAGGTGGCAAGCCGGCTATGGGGAGCCGGCTCTATCTTGGGCCGACTGGGGGAGGTCTGGCCGCCTTCGGGTGTCTCTCTGCCCGAAGGGGCCCACCGCCCGTGGGCCGTACTGGTAGCCCGTCGTGGATGACATCAGGGTCAATTGTGGCAACAGTGCTGCGCCGAACGGGTCATGGCCACTTGTACGGCGCACTGTGCCAGGCGTGCTCCGGGATTCGGGGGTGGCAGGCTTCACTGTAGCCATGCCCCGTCACATCGCCGTTATGTGGATGCAGACTTCGAGGGTACGATCTTGACCGCTTTATGGGAGCCGGCTTCTTGGAGTCGGCCTTCTCGCGGCCGGCTTCTCGGAGCCGGCCCTCCCGCGGCTTTTCTTCATGAGGGCTGAAGTCGGGCCGCCTTCCGATAGCCGGCCTGGAGACAGCCGACAAGGGGAAGGCGGCCCTATGTCTTGGTTTCTTGAGGGCCGAATCGGCTCGTAATTTTTTCAGAAGGGCCAGGGGGAGCCGGCTAGGCTACCCATGGTTATTTACTCCGACAATAGTCCCCGAAGCTGATCGAGCTTCGAGGCTGACAAAGGGACGAGAAGCTAGGTCAGCTTCCTAAACCGAGGGGCCGGCTTTGCTCGTGCGCGCCGTCCTCAGAAAAGCTCCGTTTCTCGTAGGCGGGAACGCGGGCCACGTGGAGAGGAAATCCTGCCAACGCACATGCGCGACGGGACGCCGCCGCAGGCCCGGGCCCGCCACTCGCAGGCCTCGGTCCGAGAGCGGATCTTCTGCGGCCCACATGGACCGCTCGCCTTCCCGCGGCGGTTTTATTCTGCCATCAAGGCACAATAATCGCGGGACGTGGGGGAGTGGGCGCAGTTGATCCCCACGTTCCCCCACGCCGCGCCTCCTCGGCTCCGCCGCGCGGTCTATAAGTAGTAGGAGGAGGGGGAGCGGCAGAGGCTCGCGCGCTCTCCCTCACTCTGCCCCTTCTCACCCTCCTTCTTCTCTTCGTCGCAGCAACTCTTTGCCGCGCCGTTCCGTCGTCGCTTCGTCTTGCTCCCCGCCGCATCGCTCCCATGGCGCTGTCGAGCTCGTGGGATGGCTCCAACGTCCACGAGGACCACGTCGAGTTCCTCCGCCGGACGTGGCGTCTGCCCGGCGAGAACCTTGTGCGGGTTCGTCAAGCGCCGGCAAGGGAGATTTCGCCGACACCGGAGGAGGGCGAGCAGGTGATCTTCCGCTCGCACTGCCTGCGCGGCTTCGGCCTCCCGGCGAGCGGATTCCTTCGAGCCTTCCTCGAGTTCTACCACCTCCAGCCGCATCACCTCATGCCCAACGCGGTGATGCTGCTGTCGGCCTTCGTCACCCTATGCGAGGGTTTTCTTGGTGTTCTCCCCACGCTCGAGCTCTAGGGGGAGTTCTTCCAAAGCAAGCTCGGCACCGTCGTCGCGGGCGTGCCCGCCCCCTGCGGAGCCTTCATTGCCATGAGGCGGGCGAGCGAGAACAATCCGTTCCCGTCCATTCCGCTGATCCAGTCGGTGAAGCTTTGGCAGAAGTCTTATTTCTACGTGAAGAACGTCGCCCAGCAAGGCGACTACGTCAACCTGCGGCTTACGTAGCCAGCCCGCCGGCTGGGAGGCAGCCTTCGTGGAGCTACCGGGCCAGGTCGCTGTCTCAGGCCGGGAACGCAGCCGTCTCCCGGCTTCGGGTGATGATCCAGTCGGAGGGCCTGACCGGAGCCGACTTGGTGGCCGCCTTCGTGGAGCGCCGGGTTCTTCCGCTCCAAGGTCGGCCTCACATGATCTGCCAAATGAGCGGCCGCTTCGACCCGTGCCGGCTGAGCACCAGGGAGATGCCTCACGCAGAGGTGTCTTACATGGTGAATTATATCTCCAACTGCAAGCTCGCCGAGGATTGGCGATACGGCAAGGAGCCGTATTCCCGCGCTAACCCTCCGCTTGCCGTAAGTTCTTTCTTCTTTTCTTCCTTTTTTGTAGCCGGCCTCATGATAGCCGACTCTTGATCAATTGGTCTGCCTTTTGCAGAACCCTCTTCTCCCGCCGACAGCCGGGGCCGCGGGGGTAGAGCGCTAGCTCCTCCCTGACCGCACGGTGGACGACGCCGACGATCCGGACCTGGGAGCGGCCGCCATGGAAGACGCCATCGTGGGGGAAGGCGACAAGGCCGGAGGCGCGGGACTCGGGGCCAGCTTCAAGGACTAGCCGGATGACGACGAGGTCGAAGTCGCCCCGCACCGCCAGCCGGGGCCCGATCATCAAGGCGCGGGCTCGTCTGCCGTGCCGGCTGCCCGTGGCGGCGCGCAGAAGCGCCGGGCCGCGTCGAACTTCTTCGGCAGCTGGCCGAAAAAATCCAAGGCCTCCACGGCGGCGACCAAGCAGGATGAGGCGGCCGCGAAGGCGACCCGCTTCCGCAAGGCGGTGAAGCAGCCGCAGACGATCTCTGCGTAAGTCGTCGAATGTCTTGCGTATATATTTTTTGTCTTCTTTGTCCGAAACTCTTCTAAACCTTTCTTTTCTTGCCGGACAGGGCGCCGCTTTCTCTCGAGCGAGGTCCTGGCGGCTCCATAGTCGGGCCGACTGGAGGGTCCTCAAGCTCCGGCCGTGTGGATTCCCGTGCCGACCTTAAGGAGGCCACGGAGCGTAACGCGCGGGAGGCGCGAGAGGAGCGGGAGGCGGCGGAGCGAAGGACCGCCTAGGCGACGAAGGAGCAGGCCGACGCGGCGGCCAAGGCCCGGGCGAAGGCGGCAGCCTCGGAGACGGAGGCGGAGGCCTCGCACAACCGGCCTCCGCTGCTCGTTGTTCCCCTCCGCGCCGTGGCCCCCGACGTTCCCGTGCCCCCGTCAGAGGAGGTCAACCAAGGCCCGCCGGTGATGGAGAGGTGGGAGGACCCCGTGATCTTCGTGGAGGGGGCGTCACAGACGGCGCCGACTGGAGCGGGCCAAAGCGGCCAATCAGCTGCGGCGCCAGAGCAGCCGTCTAGGGGCGAGCCGGCGGCAGGGGCCGGCCTCGAGGTGCAGCCGTCATTGCGCCGGCGCGCAGGGGGTGGAGCCTCCGCACCGGAACCGCACCGAGCAGCGGGCTCCAACCAGACGGCGGAGGCCCTGGAGGCGGCCAGCGTCAGCGCGTCCGAGTGGACTCCCAGCGGGGGGATGGGCGAGCTGAACGCGGCGGCCCAGGAGGTCCGGAACCGGCTTCAAGATCAGGCCGCCTCGCTGCAGCGATACACTCAAGAGTTTCTCTCGACGCGGGCCATCATCCGGGTGAGTCTTCTGTCCTTGGTTATTTTGCTCTTTCGATTTCTTCCGTGGGGGCGCGTCAGCGCACCCACTGGGTGTAGTCCCCGAGTTCCAAGCCGGCTGCTGCGCAGGCGGCTTGGAACTTACTAGGTTCTGACAACTTAACTTATCCTTGCCTCCTGTATAATCTTCCAGGAGTATCATAACCTTCGCGCAGCCGCCTTCAACTCCCAGGCTCAGGAGCTGGGCCGGAGAACTGAGGACCTGACCAGCAGCCGAAGTGCGTGTTTGTCTCGTTCATCTCCTATGGGGGCGCGTCAGCGCACCCACTGGGTGTAGTCCCCGAGATTCGGGCCGATTGCTGAGCAGCCGGGTCGGATCTTCCTTGACGACTTCCCCTTATTAATTTTTCTTTTGTCTTCATGCTTGCAGGAGCCAATGCCGACTTCAGGGAGCAGCTCAGCGGGGCCCAGGCCGCCCTTCGCGCCAAGGAAGCCGAGTACAGCGCCTTGGTCCTGGAGCATGACCGCCTGGTCAAGGAGTTGGCTGACCAGGAGGAGAGCCAAAAGGCGGCCCTAAAGAAGGTGCAGGACAACGAGGACGCCCTGAGGGCCGAGTTCGAGACCGAAGCGGCGGGCTGGGCTGAAGCGAAGCAGGTGCTGAGCGAGGGCTTCAGCCGTATCGAGGATCTGATCGATGGTAAGCCGCCTTCTTCACTCCCTGCTTGCCCTTTGATCCCTGATTTGTGTTCTGACTTGTGCTGCTTTTTGTTCTCTGTGCAGACTACTTTCCCGGCTACTCCGTCTTCGCCACCCAATCCATCGAGGCCCATCGCGAGGTACGCCGGCAGGCGGGGGCTGAAATCGCGCCGGACACGAGCCGAACGCTTGAGGAGCAGCTCTTGGCGGTCCAAGCCCGGCTGCAGCCGGCTCACCGTATGCTCCGCCGCCTCCAGCATGCCGGGGCGCAGGTGTTGGCCGCCCTCTGGCCAAGCGAGATGATTCCCCGTACCCCGAGTCGGACTGCCGACTGGCTGGAGGTGGCGGTTGGCCGCTTCGAGGCCTGGAAGGCGTCGGCAGCCCGGCTTGGAGCTGGGCGGGCGCTGGAGTTCGTCCGAGCCTGGTATCCGGGGCTGAACCTGGACCAGCTGCGCACCTGGCAGCTGGAGGCTGACGAAGAGTTGGAGGAGGTGCGGCCAGCTATCGCTCAGCGCGCTTAGATGATCGCCGAGTGTACTGACATCAGCGTCTTCGCTCCTGAGATCAATGACGACGGTGTTGCCCAGCCGGAGGAGTGGTTCGGGCTGGACCCGGCAGCGGGTGAAGACTCGGCAGAGGAGATCACCTCCAGTGATGAAGGCGAAGACGACGAAGGAGAGGACGGCGAAGACGTTGAGCCGACTGGTGAAGCAGGCAGCCAACCTCAGCCTGATCGTGCCTCCGGCAACAAGGCGCGTGCTAGCGCGCCCTCTGCGGGAGGCGGTGATCATGCCGAGGTTCGCCAGCCGGCACTGCCGTCTCCACCGACCTGCCTGACTCGCTAGTCGCTCCCTTGGCTTAGTCTACCGTCCTTGTTTTTTCCTGCTTGTTGCCTTTTGAACAACTTTATTAAACTTGCGGAGTTCCACCCACTGGGGGTGTATTCGAACTATGTTGAATTCTGGCCTTTTGAAGGTCTTTTATGTAAATATTATTGCGTGTTTGGTTTCCATTCATGTATGCTTTTTATCCTTAGGTTGTTTCCTTTGCCGCCTTCCCCTTCTGGGAAGGCAAGTACTCGAGCTTTCTTAGATTGGAGCGAGGTGAATGGAAGCCGGCCGGCCGGCTACTCTGGTAGCCGGTCGGCGGTGGGAGAAAAACCGGCTTTTGTTATATTAGTCCGTTAGTCCCTAGCCGTTTTTCGTGTGGGCACCCGTTCCTGCCTTTAACTCTTGCCAGCCGGACAGCCGGTTCTTCGAACTGCGACTTTTGGCAAGAGAAGGCTTGGGAGCCGGCACACTACTTGTCTGACTGTGGGTAGGACTTCTAATATAACTCCAGGCGGCCAGTCCCCGGGCCGACTAGTCGAACCCGGTGCCGGACGGAAAAAAGTGAATGCAATGACAAGGCCATAAGCATGATACTTTTCATTCATAGACAAAAGATGGCAGTCCCTGAGCTCTCCTCGGGGGGCCTATTGTGTCGTACTTAGTACAAAAGTTAGCGTGATACATACTGCGTTTCAACTGTAAAACCTTCGGAGGAGGTTGGCGTTCCATGGTCGTTCCGACTCCTTGCCGGAGTCGTCTCTTTTTCGTGCCTTCGGCTTCTGCGCATCGATCAGGTAGTAGGAGTCGTTTCCTAAGGCTCTGCTGATGACGAAGGGGCCCTACCAAGGGGCCGAGAGCTTGTGCTAGCCGGCTGTTCGCTGGATCAGCCGGAGCACAAGATCGCCCTCTTGGAAGGATCTTGGCTTGACCTTCCGGCTGTGGTAGCGGCGTAGGCCCTGCTGATAAATGGTGGACCGGCTGAAGGCTAACAGCCGGCCTTCTTCCAGCAGGTCGACGCCGTCTTCTCGTGCTTCCTTGGCCTCGGCTTCCGTGTACATGGTTACCCGAGGCGAGTCGAACTCGGTGTCAGTTGGGATGACCGCCTCGGCACCATATACGAGGAAGAAAGGAGTGAAGCCGGTTGACTTGTTTGGTGTAGTGTGCAGACTCCAGAGGACAGCCGGCAGCTCATCGAGCCAACAGCCGGCTAAACGCTCCAGTGGTACGATCAGTCGGGGCTTGATGCCGGAAAGGATGAGGCCATTGGCTCGCTCGACCTGGCCGTTTGACTGCGGGTGGGCGACGGACGCTAGGTCCAACCGGATGCCTTGCGTCGCGCAGAAACGTGCCAAGGCTCCCTTGGCGAAATTCGTGCCATTGTCAGTGATGATGCTGTGTGGCACACTGTACCGAGTTGTTATATCTGTGATAAATGTCACGGCAGTCGGCCCATTCAGCTTCTTGATCGGCTTTGCCTCAATCCATTTGGTGAATTTGTCCACGACGACAAGCAGATGTGTCATGCCGCCGCGCGCCGTCTTGAATGGGCCCACCATGTCCAGTCCCCAAACGGCGAAGGGCCAAGTGAGGGGAATGGTCTTGAGTGCTGAAGCCGGCATGCGTTGCTTGGAGCTGAAGAGTTGGCACCCTTTGCAATGTTTAACTAACTCCTTGGCGTCATCCAAAGCAGTCGGCCAAAAGAAACCATGGCGGAAGGCTTTGGCGACGAGTGATCTTGAGGTCGCATGGTGGCCGCATTCTCCATGGTGGATGTCTCTGAGGATTGCAATGCCCTTCTCTTGCTTCACGCATCGCTGGAGGACTCCAGTGACACTGCGCTTGACGAGTTCTCTGTTGACGATTGTGTATGCTCCGGCTCGGCATTGGACTTGTCTTGCCTCTACTTCGTCAGCCAGCAGATCTTGGTTTATTAGGAAGTTGAGGATGGATTGAGCCCATGACGGAGCTGCGACTTCTTCTATTGCCAAAACGGCTACTGCGACCAGGGCGGGCGGGCTGGGTGGTGAAATGCTGGAGTCGGCTGCCGCCTGTTGTGTTGGTGTAGTCTCCGGGCCGACTACCGCAGTCCCCGAGCCTGGTGAGGCAGTCCCCGGGTCGGGCGTAACTACGAAAGTCCCCGAGCCGCCTGCTGATACCCCCCGGCCGACTATCGAAGTCCCCAGGTCACCTGCTTGGTTCTTTGAGCCGGCTGCGTCGGGGTCGGGCGGCACGATGATGGAATCGGACTCTGGAGACGGCTTGATAGACGGCTTGAGGAGGCGTTGTAGAGAGACACCGGTTGGTATTGCTTGCCGAGTGGAGCCTATTCGAGCCAGGGCATCGGCTGGCTCGTTGTCGGCTCGTGGTACGTGGAGGAACTCGCATCCTTCAAAATACCCACTGATCTGCTGAACGAGGAAGCGGTAGCTTGCCATATTTGCGTCCTTGGCATCCCAGTCTCCGGATGATTGCTGGACCACCAAGTCCGAGTCGCCATAACATAGGATCCGGTGAATGCCGAGTTCTTTGGCAAGCCGGAGCCCGTGTATGAGTGCCTCGTACTCGGCCACGTTGTTGGAGGCGGCAAAGTGAATTTGCAGCGTGTATCTGAGCTTGTCGCCTTTGGGAGAGGTGAGGATGACGCCGGCTCCCAAGCCGGTGCGCATCTTGGACCCATCGAAGTGCATGCGCCAATGAGTGGAGTCGGGAGCCGGCGGTAGGTACTGGGTCGCGGCCCAGTCGACGAGGAAGTCGGCCAATGCTTGGGACTTGATGGCGGTGCGAGGCTGTTAGAAGATCGTATAGGGGGCCAGCTCGATGGCCCATTTCGTCACCCGGCCGGATGCATCCCGGCTGCCTATGATCTCGGCCAGCGGGGCGGTGCATACAACCGTGATGGGATGCTCTTGGAAGTAGGCTTCAGCTTCTTGGCGGCGAAGTACACGCCGTAGCACATCTTCTGGTAGTGCGGGTAGTTGTGCTTCGAGGTAGACAACACCTCGCTCAAATAGTACACCGGCCTCAGGACCGGCTGGGCTCGGCCTTCTTCTGGGCGTTGGACTACGATGACGGTGCTGACCACCCGGCTGGTTGCGGCAATGTAGAGGAGCATGGGCTCTTTCTCAGTCGGCGCCGCCAGGACAGGCGACGTGGCCAGCATCTTCTTCAGCTCGTGAAAAGCTTGATCGGCTTGGTCATTCCACTCGAAGTGGTTGGTCTTCTTCATGAGGTGGTAGAGGGGAAGAGCTTTCTCTCTGAGCCGGCTGATGAAGTGGTTCAGGGAGGACAAGCATCCGGTAAACTTCTGGACGTCTCGAAGTTTGGTGGGAATCGCCATTCTCTCAATGGCCTTGATCTTTACCGGGTTGCATTCGATGCCGCATTCGGAGACCAGGAAGCCTAGGAGCTGGCCGGCTGGCACTCCGAACACGCATTTCTCGGGGTTAAGCTTGATTTGGAACCGACGTAGGTTCTCAAATGTTTCCTTGAGGTCTTCCAGCAAGGCGCCGCGCTTCTCCGTCTTCACCACAATGTCGTCTACGTAGACGTGGGCATTTCTGCCGAGTTGCTTGAGGAGGCACTTCTGCATGCAACGCTGAAAAGTGGCACCGGCATTTCTCAAGCCGAATGTCATAATCAGGTAGCAGAAGGCTACGAATGGCGTGATGAAGGCGGTCTTCAGGCGGTCTGCCGGATCTAACTTTATCTGGTGATACCCTGAGTAAGCATCCAAGAAACTCAACAGCTCGCATCCGGCCGTGGAGTCTATCACTTGGTCAATCCTTGGCAGGGCAAAGGGATCTTAGGGGCAGGCCATGTTGAGGCTCGTGTAGTCTATACACATGCGCCACTTGTTGTTCTTCTTTAGCATGAGGACCGGGTTGGCGAGCCACTCTGGAAAGAAAACTTCCATAATGAAGCCGGCTGCCAGAAGCCGGGCTATCTCCTCCCCCACAATCCTGCGTTTCTCCTCCGACAGTTGGCGGAGGGGTTGTTTGACTGGCTTTGCGTCTTCTCGGACGTGTAGTTTGTGCTCGGCGAATTCCTTCGGAATGCCCGGCATGTCCTTGGAGGACCATGCAAAGATGTCCCGATTCTCACGGAGGAAATCGGCGAGCTCGCCTTCCTATTTGCTGTTTAGGTTTGCCCCAATGACGGCAAACCTCTCCGGGTGCTCGGGGTCAAGAGGTATCTTCTTCGTCTCCTTGGCCGGCTGGAAAGATCCTTGAGCATCATGCTCCTTGGGATCGGGGGACAAGGCTGACTGCTTGCCGGCCATGGCCACGACTCAGTCCAACATCTTCTTTTCTTCGGCAATCACAAGGGACTCGGCCAGCCGGCTGCTGGCTACTGGGCACTCAGAGGACTTCTTGTAATCACGGGCTACGGTGATGATGCCTTTGGTGCTCGGTATCTTCATCTTGAGGTATGCATAGTGGGGAACTGCCATGAACTTGGCCAAGGCAGGTCGGCCAAGCAATGCATGGTAAGGGCTCTCCAGGTCCACCACTTCAAACCAGATCGCTTCCCCGCGGAAATGCTCCTTGTCCCCAAAAAGTACATCAATCTTGATCTTGCCAATGGGGGCGCAGGACAGGCCGGGTACGATGCCATGGAACACAGTCCGAGTAGGCATGAGTTGCTTCGTCTTGACATTCAGCTTCTCCATGGTGTCACGGTACAGGATGTTGATGCTGCTCCCATCGTCTATCAGCACGCGGGAGAATCGGGCAGCGCGTCTATCCGTTGCAAGGGTGGCATCCAAAACCAACGCATAAGAGCCGGGAGACGGCATCACCTCTGGGTGGTCGGTCCAGCTCCAGCTGATAGGTTTTTCTGACTAGTGCATGTGCTCGGCGGGGTTGGCAGCAACCATGCTGACTTCTTGGCGCTCTCGGCGTTTGCTGCGGCGGTCTTCGGGCTGACTTGTGAAGATGATATAGGCGGCATGCTCGTCGGGGAACTCATCGTGCATGGCTCCGACTGCGGGCCGAGCGGCCGGCGGCTACGGAGCCGGAGGCGGCGGACCGGCAGGCGGAGGCGGTGCGAGCCCTTTGCCTTTAGAGATTCGGGTGAGCCAGTGGCACTTCCGGGTCGTGTGGTTGGACGGCTTCGCACCGCTGTGGAACTTGCACAGGGCGTCGAGAGTCTGCTCGTAGGAGAAGGCCGGCTACCAAGCCGGCTTGCCGCCCCTCTGCTTCTTGGGTGCGGGCCGCGCTTCGGGCTGCTCGTCTTCGACTGTGGCCACCTGCCGACTGGTGGAGGGCGGCACCGAGCCCTTGCGCTTGTGGTCGTTCTGGTGTGGGCGTCGGCCGGAGTCCCCAGCCGGTGTCTTGGGTGCCGGGTTGAGTACCTTTCCGGACACGTCTACCCGGAGTTCGGTCTTCATCAAGGAGTCGGCGGTGGCGTACTTGTCCGCTTTGATCAGAAGCTCGTCGAGGGTAGTCGGCTCGTCGCAGAGGAGCTTGTGCTTGAGGAGGGTGCCTTCTCGGCACCCGGCAGTGAAGTATTCTATGGCCTGCACCTCGTGTACCCCTTCACAAGAGTTGCGGAGCTCGGCCCAACGCGTGAGGTAGTCGCGAGTGGACTCGGCGGGGCCTTGTACGCACAAGGAGAGCTGTCTGGGCTTGGGAGCCCGCTTGTAGGTGCTGGTGAAGTTGCGGACGAAGGCTTCTGTGAAGTCTAGCCAGTTGTTGATGCTGTATGGCTTGAGGCTGTTGAGCCAGGTCCGTGCCGTGCCCTGCAGCATGAGGGGCACGTACTTCACGGCAACGCGCCTGTTGCCATTGGCTATGCTAACCGCCGTGGAGTAGTCGATCAACCAATCTTCCGGCTTCACGGAGCCGTTGTACTTGGGCGCGTCTCTTGGGAGCGAGAACCCTTTGGGGAAAGGCTCGTCGCGGATGTGGGGGCCGAAGCAAGGCGGGCCGACATCGTCTTCTTCTTCTAGTGCCAGGGATCGCGCCAGGCGATCGATCCGATGGCGGGCGTCGTTCTCGCCGACTCCTTCGCGGCGACCTAGCCGGCCGCTGAGAGTCGGATGCGCAACAGGCGGCGGGGTGGGATATCTCTCTCCATGGGGCCGGGGCGGAGGCGGGTTTCCCCGCCACTCCACGGCCCGGGGGTGGCCTTCTGCGTCTCGCTCGATGGAGATTCGGGTTCGGCTTCGGCTGGCAGCCGGTTCTTTCTCGCGCCGCGCGCGGGTTTTACCCGTAGTCGGCGTCTGGGGCATCGCGCCGTGATCTCGGCGTGGGGGAGGGCTTTCCGCGCGGGCGTCGGCTTCGTGCCGCTGCGCGGCTGCATCGATCAGCTGCTGGATGCGTCGGGTCATGTGGGGGAGTTCTTCGGCCCCCAGTCCATCTAGCTCGTCTACGGCCGCCTGGGCGGCGCGCAGGTTCTCGAGTGGAGTAGCGTAGACTGGGCGGTCGACTCCTAGCGTATCGGCGATGACAGTGCCGCGCTGTCTGACAACGCCGGCCCGGCTAGGCCCGCCTGGGGGCGGCGTGCCAAAGGCGGCGTGGTCGGCCTCGCGTCGGTGGGCCTCAGCGAGGCGTCTCATGGAAACCAACTTCCGGCCCTCCGCGAGGAGGGCAAGGCGGCGAGCTTCTAGTGCTTCAGCGTCGGCATCTGCCGGGAGGGGGATGGACAAGTCGTGGACCGCCGCGTGTGGGGCGTTGTGGGCGCTCTCGTCAGAAGCGTCGCCGTGGCCGATGACCACCACCTCGGTGGTGACAGCGTCGCAGCCATCGGCCCGGGGGAGCGGGTCGTTGTAGATCGCGACGTTGGTGGGGAACGTGTCGAGTGAGGCCGTGTCGGAGCCGACAGGCATCGGATCGGTGGAGCCAACCGACTCCAAGTCCACGGCAGGCTCGCTGGAGACGTGGAGCTGGCCGAGGAGGTTGACGAGGTGGTCGGTGCCCGCGTCGGAGGCGAGCTCGTCAGAGATGAGAGTCTTGTTAAGGAGATCGGCGAGGCTACTCGCCGCACAGATGTTGGTGACGCCTTGTAGCGCGCCGTGGCAAGCGCCATCGGGCGTGCCGGGCTGGCTACGCTCGCGGGGGAGGAAGAGGGTTCCCGTCCAAAACAGGTCTCCGGACGACGGTGCACCTGGCCCCACGGTGGGCGCCAAATGTCGGGTGGTAGGTGCGACATATGCCAACGGGTGGCTTATCATTGTGGGAGCCAGTAAGACGTCGCTGGTGCCTGGAAACGGGATGAGGTGATGACATGCACGCCGGCGAATCTTACCCAGCTTCGGGGCTCTCCGTGGAGATAACACCCCTACTGCTGCTCTGCGGGGTCTCCGCATGGTCACTAGATGAACAAGTAGCTACACGGTGCTCCTTGAGCTGTTTGGCAAGAGGAGGAAGAAGGGCACGGCTTGCTCTCTTCTCCTCCCTATGTGGTGTCTGAGACTAGCAGGGATTGATCTCCCTTTGCATGGATGCCCCGGGGGGTTTATATAGGCCTACCTCCGGGGGTACAATGGTAATCCGGCTGGGCGCGGGGCCCAGCCGTCTCTATCTATGCTCTCCGGCTTCTGCGCCGGCTACTGGGGCCCGCCGGCTAGTGGGTCCCGCCGGCTGCCGGCTCCTTGGTCGACAGGCAGGCCCCACTGTCAGGGCCTTGTCGGCGGCTGGTTACTGTTGCTCAATCTTGGTGGCGAGGGCTTCGCCGAAGTGGGCGTGGCTACAGTGCCGCCGCCCGGTGGGCGATCACTGTAGCCCCACCGCGTCTTGTCTCCTTAATGGGGCGTCTTCTTCGAGGGAGGTGGCAAGCCGGCTGTGGGGAGCCGGCTCTATCTTGGGCCGACTAGGGGAGGTCTGGCCGCCTTCGGGTGTCTCTCTGCCCGAAGGGGCCCACCGCCCGTGGGCCGTACTGGTAGCCCGTCGTGGATGACATCAGGGTCAATCGTGCCAACAATGCTACGCCGGACGGGTCATGGCCACCCGTACGGCGCACTGTGCCAGGCGTGCTCCGGGATTCGGGAGTGGTAGGCTTCACTGTAGCCACGCCCCGTCACATCGCCGTTATGTGGATGCAGACTTCGAGGGTACGATCTTGACCGCTTTATGGGAGCCGGCTTCTTGGAGTCGGCCTTCTCGCGGCCGGCTTCTCGGAGCCGGCCCTCCCGCGGCTTTTCTTCATGAGGGCTGAAGTCGGGCCGCCTTCCGATAGCCGGCCTGGAGACAGCCGGCAAGGGGAAGGCGGCCCTGTGTCTTGGTTTCTTGAGGGCCGAATCGGCTCGTAATTTTTTCAGAAGGGCCAGGGGGAGCCGGCTAGGCTACCCATGGTTATTTACTCCGACAGTGAGCTTCTCCTTGCTCCCCTCCTCTGATCTCTCTAATGCATAGCTCTAGCTCTTGATCTTTTCGGATGTGAGGCTCTATTAGCTATGGTTAGCTGCTGTAGATGAGCATCAACTTGTGTTGGAGCTCTCTGTGATGGATTCTTGCTGTGTCAGGGTTTTGGTCAGTGGCCATCTATGTGTATTTGTGAAGTATATATGCTCCTGTACTGCTCTGTTCTGTGCTGCTATTACTTGCAGTAGCAGTTTATAATGGTACTAGCCCCCTGTGCTTGTGGGTGCAGTGCCCTGATTGCAGAAAAATACCAAGTGCAAGTGTGGTGCTGTGTTCTGCAAAAGCAGATAATCATTCGGGGTGCTACCCTGCTATTTCTTCTATGCTATAGTTACTTTACTCATGAACAGATACTCACTTGTTCTTAGTTGTTTTACTTCTAATACCGATATGAACAGATACCACTTGGTTTGGCTATTCCTATTGGTCCCTTTATAATAGCCTATGAACAAATGCTATACTTGGTTTTGGTTGTTAATCTCCTAGTTTTCTACTGATAAGACAAATACTGCATCTGATTTGGGCAGTGATGCTGGTCTAAGCCCCCCTCTCTTAGGCTTAATTTACATGCGGCTATCCCTGTGCCATGATGAACTAGCCATGGCACTTCCAGGTTGTCTGAGCACATAATCCCTCGAAGTATACCTTGAGATCTTCTATAGCTTCGTCTTGTGGATTCTAGTAAACCTGCTTCTTGTGGATAGGCTGCTCCTCCTAACAGCTTCACACTATCTCACAGATATGGTTTTGGGCCCAGTCTTGTTTCATGTTTTGGACACCAAGTGTCTAACAGACCCTACTCTATGGTTGGTTGCCCTATTTATACTGGCCTGAATGGTGTGACTAAGTTGTGTGTGTGTGTGTTTGTGTTTGTGTTGTCCTCATGGGTGGCTTTGGTGATTGTGGTGTTAACAGCAGCTGCTTGTTGTGTCAAGCTCACGGGTGGCTCTGCTTGTTGTGATGTATATCTCCTCCTTGACCTTTGTTTTTGGCGTTGCACAGTGACATGCACCTTTTGTCACTGGGCAAAACTGATTGTGGTGATGAAGTCTAATCCTTGGCTTTAATCACTAGTTTTTAGTTGGCTTAATTCCTGGAGCTAGTACTGATAGTGGTCTTTGTGTTGGCATTTAACTTACTACTAATTGTGGTGGCTTCTTGATTGGGTCCTTAGCTCGTTATCTCCTTTGGCTCTTTGGTATTGGTTTACGATATTTGGCTTTCTAATTAAGATCACTTTGAAAATCAGGATCTTAACTAAGATTGTCTTGATCTCAAGTGATGGCTCCTACATCATTGCATTTCACCAAGTGAAATGCTACATTTCTACTCCTAACCCATTCTCTCTTTCTTAGTGTTTTTGTTATGCAGGTTGGAAGAAAAGAAGAAGATCTAGAGAAGATCTTAGTAATAAGATAGTTTTTAGGAAAATAGATATTTAGTTTTAGGTCATTTCTTGTAATTTCAGATATAGAGTGCTTGTCTTTAGTTTTTGTTTTGACTTTGTGAAACTTGCTACCTATGGATGAAACTGTGTAATATTGATGAAACTATGTATATGTATGGATGTGTTCATGGATATGTGTTGGGTATATGTGTGTTCATGACTATTGGTAATATGTGTAGGATATGCTATATTGGTCATATATATATATATACACATACACACACACACACACACAGCCGGCCTATTCTGATAATATTATCAGAATAGTTATTCTGATAACACTTCCGCATTGCATGCTCAATGCAAGTGCACGTCATTGTTTGAACCAAGTGTGCTGCAGTACAGAGGCGAGTGAACTTCCCGTGGCAAAAAACTGCACGCAATGTTTTTTTTGGTACTGTTTTCGCTCTAGTTTTTTAACGTTTGTCGGAACGAGGCGTGTAATATATCGTTTAAAAGCTATGGATTAGACGCAACTTCGCCATGTTGAACACATTTCGAGATTCCTCACGGTTTAAGAGCAGTTTTGAAAATGGTGCGGCCCACAACGAGTGACAGCGAGCATTTTTCACATTTTTTCTAAACCGCTTGTCGGAATGAAGCAAATGATACATCGTCGGATAGATATCGTCGAGGCGCATCTTTTTCATATCTATTTCTTTCTATAATTCGTTACGGTTTAAGAGCAGTTTCAAATTTACTAAATCGCTGAATTCTGTTTTTCAAATTTTTTTCAAATTTTCGGTACTGTTTTCGCTCTAGTTTTTTAACCGTTTGTCGAAATGAGGCGTGTAATATGTCGTTGGAAAGCTATGGACAAGGCACAACTTTCACATGTAGAAATGGTTTTGAGATTCCTTGCAGTTTTAAGTTAATTTTGAAAATCATGTGGCAGACGACAAATGGCAGCGGCCGTTTTTCGCAAAATTTTTACAAACCGGTCGTCAAAATGATTCAAATGATATGCCATTGGAAAGATATCTACGAGACGCAACTTTTTCATATAGAACACTCTCTCTAATTCCTTACGGTTTAAGAGCAGTTTTAAATTTACCGAAATGCGGACACTTTGTTTTTCGCGACACCCAAATCGACGTGGGTACTTCATCCGACTGAAAACCGCACTGCATCGGACAGAAAACCGCACTGCATCAGACGGGCAAGAGAACTGCATGGTTTCTTTTATTCGAACGTAATTTTTTTAAGGACGAGAAAGTAGAGTGCACTTCACATCGGGTGTAAATGAACCACAACACTATCAAGAAGTGAACCGCATTACTTTTTTTCACTTCCGTAACAATTTTTTTGCATTACGGGATGAACAACATCATACGGCCGACCGCACTGCTTCAGAATGAAAACCGCACTGCATCGGACGGGCAAGCGAGCTGCATAATTTCTTTTGTCGGACGTAATTTTTCTCAGATGAGTTTTTGTTGTCTTTTTCAATTTTTTTGTGAAGAAGAGTGGACCGCAGAGAGGAGGCAAGTGCACCGCGACATATATCGAAGTGAACCTCATTACTATATTTGTTGTTGCGCTAAATTTTTTGCACTTCCATGCGGTGAGCAAGTGAACAACATCACTCTAAGAAATGAACCACATCCGAGGACCAAACGCACTGCAAATGTTAATGTAGTCGACTGAATTTGGAGACAAACGACGCACTTCATACAGAGGGTACTGAGCTGCTACACAAAATGGAGTGAACTACATCTTTTTGTCTCTCTTCAAACAAATTTTTTCATGGCTGCACTGCTGACGGGAGACTAGCGAACTACATCGTATCCCGCTTGCCAGCACTGCACGCCGTGCTTGCCCGCACTACACGCCGCACGTTGTGCTTGCCCTCACTGCACGACCTGCTCGCCCGCACTACACGCCATGCTCGCCCGAACTGCACATCTTCATGGTTGGATGGGGCGGGGCCGGGGCCGTCACCTCGACGGTGCTGCGGGTTGGCGGCGCGCGGGGGAGATGCAGGGAGCATAGCAGGGGAAGCCAGTGGCCAGGACCAGTAGGAGGCGGGGAGGCGCGGGCTGGGAGGAGGAGGAGGCGGGGCGGCGCCGGCCAAGAGGAGGAGGAGGCGGGGTGGCCCGGGCCACCGGCAGGGAGGAGGCGATGGAGAAGGCGCGGGAGGGCAGGGGGCCTCAGATCGGTCATTCGCCGAGGTCTAGGTGGAGCCTGGTGGCTTCCCCAACCTCCCTAGGGGCCATGGTGGCCAGATCTGGTGTCGGTGGCCACATGCGAGAGGTTTCGTGGTAGCACATCACGCTGGGGGGAAGGTGGTGCGACGGCGCGGGTAGGGAGGTGGTGCGGCGGCGCGGGGCGGCGCGGGGGAGGTGGCAACGCGGTGGTAGTTGGTGGTGCGGGGGAGGTGGCAACGCGGTGGTAGTTGGTGGTGCGGGTGTGGAGCACGGGGAGAGAGAGGGGTGGAGAAGAGGATAAGGCGGGGTGGGTTTTATTTTCTGTGTCTGCAGTTCGGTCGTGGTTAGTTTGTAGCTACAGGTGGGTCGGGGTGTTATCATAATAAGCTCGGGTGTTATCATAATAAGACTCTTAAGGGTGTTATCATAATATACCCACCTATAATATAACATGATCCAACGGAGGGATTAAAAAATACGACTGTATGTGTCCTGGACAAAAAAACAAATAGTTCAGTATATATTTATGTCGCAGTGAGCTGAAATGCTTATTATTTTTGTCGAGGACACATAGATGCATATTTTGACAATCCCTCTGTTGGATCATCTTATTACATTAGAGAGATGCTCTCATATTTATTTCATATTTTTTGATAACTTTTGAACCGTTAAAAGTTTAGGGACACTTAACTAGTTTTGTGGCAAGCTATGGTAGACATAGTTTAACCTATATATATATAGGACAACACTTTTATGATCATGGTATTACAATAGTTATTTGGATCACAACATGCTTGTATATAGGTGGCGACGAGGATGTTCCCGAGCTCCTGAGCCCGCAGAAAAAATCCCAACCCACCACCGCTCGTCCCCAACCTCCCCGATCCCATCGCCAGGGAGCTCCCGCCCCGCGCCTCTCTGCTCGGCTGCCGCCCCGCGCCCGCTTCCCGGCCGCCTCCGTCATCCACCGGGATCACCGTCGCTGCCATCCATCCCACTCGCCGTAGCCGCCATCAATCCCGCTCGCCGCCGCCATCCACCCCGCTCGCCGCCCCCATCCACCCCGCTCGTTGTCGCTACCATCCACCCGGCGCGGCCACAACTGCGGACGAGCTTTGGCCGCCGGTGAGACCCAGCCATCGCACACCGCCGCGCCACACCTCCGCCACCAACCAGAAACGCCACCGCAACTCCTCTCCAGATCCCAGCGCCATCACCCCCCACGCGTTGCCGCGCACGACGGCAACACCCACCAGCGTGGGTCGCGGCACCAGCTACCTGCCTTTTGTGGTCCCCTCCACCACCCCAGGCCACGGCCCTACCCCAGCCACCGAGCACCGGACTCCCCCATCTCCTTCCGTCTTCCTCTACGTGTGATAGACGCCATGCTAGGGGCCGTGAGATCGCTGGATTTCTTGCCCCGGCGCCACAACCTGCAGCCGGCGCCGTAGCATCCAGGCTGTCCAACTTCATCGTCTTAGGCCATCCAACTTCGCCTATGTGAGCGCGCGCCGCACCTCGCAACTTGCTCCGCTTTAAGGCGCCATGCTTGTGGCAGGTGACCTTGTTTGATGGCTGCAGTTGGTGTTGGGGAACGTAGCAGAAATTCAAAATTTTCTACGCATCACCAAGATCAATCTATGGAGTAATCTAGCAACGAAGGGAAGGAGAGTGCATCTACATACCCTTGTAGATCGCTAAGCGGAAGCGTTCAAATTAACGGGTTGATGGAGTCGTACTCGTCATGATCCAAATCACCGATGATCCTAGTGCCGAACGGATGGCACCTCCTTTTCAACACACGTACAGCCCGGTGACGTCTCCTACGCCTTGATCCAGCAAGGGGAGAAGGAGAGGTTGGGGAAGACTCCATCCAGCAGCAGCACGATGGCGTGGTGGTGGTGGAGGAGCGTGGTACTCCAGCAGAGCTTCGCCAAGCACCGCAAGAGATGAGGAGGGAGAGGGGTAGGGCTGCGCCAAGAAGGAGAGGAACTCATCTGTTGGCAGCCCCAAGTCCTCAAGTATATATAGGGGAGAGGGAGGGGTGCGCCCCACCTAGGGTTCCACCCTAGGGGCGGCGGCCAGCCCCAATCCCATCTAGGGTGGCGGTCAAGTGGAGGGGGAGAGGGAGGCGCACCAGGCATGGGCCTTAAGGCCCATCTGCCCTTAGGGTTTGCCCCCTCTTCCCCTTAGGCGCATGGGCCTTGGTGGGGAGGCGCCCCAGCCCACTTAGGGGCTGGTCCCTTCCCACTATTGGCCCATGTAGGCCTCCGGGGCTGGTGGCCCCACCTGGTGGACCCCCGGACCCCTCCGGTGGTCTCGGTACACTACCGGTGATGCCCAGAACACTTCCGGTGGCCAAAACCATACTTCCTATATATTAATCTTTACCTCCGGACCATTCCGGAACTCCTCGTGACGTCCGGGATCTCATCCGGGACTCCGAACAACATTCGGTAACCACGTATATCTATTCCCTATAACCCTAGCGTCATCGAACCTTAAGTGTGTAGACCCTACGGGTTCGGGAACCATGCAGACATGACCGAGATAACTCTCCGGTCAATAACCAACAGCGGGATCTGGATACCCATGTTGGCTCCCACATGTTCCACGATGATATCATCGAATGAACCACGATGTCAAGGACTTAATCAATCCCGTATACAATTCCCTTTGTCTATCGGTACGATACTTGCCCGAGATTCGATCGTCGGTATCCCGATACCTTGTTCAATCTCGTTACCGGCAAGTCTCTTCACTCGTTCCGTAACACATCATCCCGTGATCAACTCCTTGATCCCATTGTGCACATTATGATGATGTCCTACTGAGTGGGCCCAGAGATACCTCTCTGTTTACACGGAGTGACAAATCCCAGTCTCGATTCGTGCCAACCCAACAGACACTTTCGGAGATACCTGTAGTGTACCTTTATAGCCACCCAGTTATGTTGTGACATTTGGCACACCCAAAGCACTCCTACGGTATCCGGGAGTTGCACAATCTCATGGTCTAAGGAAATGATACTTGACGTTAGAAAAGCTTTAGCATACGAACTACATGATCTTGTGCTAGGCTTAGGATTGGGTCTTGTCCATCACATCATTCTCCTAATGATGTGATCCCGTTATCAATGACATCCAATGTCCATGGTCAGGAAACCGTAACCATCTATTGATTAACGAGCTAGTCAACTAGAGGCTTACTAGGGACATGGTGTTGTCTATGTATCCACACATGTATCTGAGTTTCCTATCAATACAATTCCAGCATGGATAATAAACAATTATCATGAACAAGGAAATATAATAATAATCAATTTATTATTGCCTCTAGGGCATATTTCCAACAGTCTCCCACTTGCACTAGAGTCAATAATCGAGTTCACATTGCCATGTGATCACAGGTCACATCGCCATGTGACTAACATCCAAAGAGTTTACTAGAGTCAATATTCTAGTTCACATCACTATGTGATTAACACTCACTGAGTTCTGGGTTATGCTTGTGAGAGAGGTTTGTAGTCAACGGGTCTGCAACATTCAGATCCCTATGTATTTCGCAAAACTTTATGTCATATCGTAGATGCTGCTACCACATTCCACTTGGAGCTATTCCAAATGGTTGCTCCACTATATGTATCCGTTTTGCTATTCAGAGTCATTCGGATAGGTGTTAAGGCTTGCATCGACATAACCCTTTACACTGAACTCTTTATCACCTCCATAATCGAGAAACATGTCCTTATTTTCTCCAAGGACAATTTTGACCGCTGTCTGGTGATCCACTCCTTGATCACCTTTGTACCCTCTTGCCAGACATGTGGCAAGGCACACATCAGGTGCGGTACACAGCATAGCATACTATGGAGCCTATGTCTAAGCATAGGGGACGACCTTCGTCCTTTCTCTCTATTCTGCCATGGTCGAGCTTTAAGTCTTAACTTCATACCTTACAACTCAGGAAAGAACTCCTTCTTTGACTGATCCATCTTGAACACCTTCAAGATCATGTCAAGGTATGTGCTCATTTGAAAGTACCATTAAGCGTTTTGATCTATCCTTATAGATCTTGATGCTCAATGTTCAAGTGGCTTAATCCAGGTTTTCCATTGAAAACACTTTTCAAATAACCCTATATGCTTTCCAGAAATTCTACATCATTTCCGATCAACAATATGTCAACAACATATACTCATCAGAAATTTTATAGTGCTCCCACTCACTTCTTTGGAAATACAAGTTTCTCATAAACTATGTATAAACCCGAAAACTTTGATCATCTCATCAAAGCATACATTCCAACTCCGAGATGCTTACTCCAGTCCTTAGAAGGCTTGCTGGAGCTTTGCATACTTATTAGCATCTTTCAGGATTGACAAAACCTTCCGGTTGTACAACCTTTCCTCAAGAAAATCATCGAGGAAACAATGTTTTGACATCCTATCTGCAAGATTTCATAAATAATGCAGTAATCGCTAATACAATTCCAACAGACTCTTAGCATCGCTATGAGTGAGAAAGTATCATCATAGTCAACTCCTTGAACTTGTCGGAAAACTTCTTAACGACAAGTTGAGCTTTCTTAATGGTGATACTTACCATCATTGTCCGTCTTCCTTTTAAAATCCATATGTACCTAACAGCCTTACGACCATCGAGTAGTTCTTCCAAAGTCTACACTTTGTTTTCATATATGGCTCCTCTCTTGGATTATATGGCCTCGAGCCATTTTGGAATCCAGGCCCACCATCGCTTCTCCATAGCTCGTAGGTTCATTGTTGTCTAGCAACATGACTTCCAAGACAGGATTACGTACCACTCTGAAGTAGTACGCATCCTTGTCATCCCACGAGGTTTGGTAGTGACTTGATCTGAAGTTTCATGATCACTATCATAAGCTTCCACTTCAATTGGTGTAGGCGCCACAGGAACAACTCCCTATGCCCTGCCACACACTAGTTGAAGAGACGGTTCAATAACCTCATCAAGTCTCCACCATCCTCTCACTCAATTCTTTCGAGAGAAACTTTTTCCTTGAGAAAGGACCCGATTCTAGAAACAATCCCTTATTGCTTTCGGATCTGAGACAGGAGGTATACCCAACTGTTTTGGGTGTCCTATGAAGATGCATTTATCCGCTTTGGGTTCGAGCTTTATCAGCCTGAAACTTTTTCACATAAGCGTCGCAGCCCCAAACTTTTAAGAAATGACAGCTTAGGTTTCTCTAAACCATAGTTCATACGATGTCATCTCATCGGAATTACGTGGTGCCCTATTTAAAGTGAATGTGGTTGTCTCTATTGCCTAACCCATAAACTATCACGGTAATTCGATAAGAGACATCATGGTATGCATCATATCCAATAGGGTGCAGTTATGATGTTCGGACACACCATCACACTATGGTGTTCCAGGCTGTATTAGTTGTGAAACAATTTCCACAATGTCTTAATTCTGTGCCAAACTCGTAATTCAGATATTCATCTCTATGATCATATCATAGATATTTTATCCTCTTGTCACGACGATCTTTTAACTTCACCCTGAAATTACTTGAACCTTTCAATAATTCAGACTCATGATTCATCAAGTAAATATACTCAACATCTACTCAAATCATCTGTGAAGTAAGAACATAACGATATCCACTACACGCCTCAGCACTCATTGGACTGCACACATCAAAATGTATTACTTCCAACAAGTTGCTTTCTAGTTCCATTTTACTGAAAACGAGGCTTTCAGTCATCTTGCCCATGTGGTATGATTTGCATGTCTCAAGTGATTCAAAATCAAGTGAGTCCAAACGGTCCATTTGCATGGAGTTTCTTCATGCATATACACCAATAGACATGGTTCGCATGTCTCAAACTTTTCAAAACGAGTGAGCCCAAAGATCCATCAACATGGAGCTTCTTCATGCGTTTTATACCGATATGACTTACGTGGCAGTGCCACAAGTAGGTGGTACTATCATTACTATCTTATATCTTTTGGCATGAACATGTGTATCACTACAATCGAGATTCAGTAAACCATTCATTTTAGGTGCAAGACCATTGAAGGTATTATTCAAATAAACAGAGTAACCATTATTCTCCTTAAATGAACAACCGTATTGCGATAGACATAATCCAATCATGTCTATGCTCAACGCAAACACCAATCTCGATGGTAGAGGGAGCGTGCGATGCTTGATCACATCAAGCTTGGGAAAAACTTCCAACACATATCGCCAGCTCACCTTTAGCTAGTCTCCGTTTACTCCGCAGCCTTTTATTTCGAGTTTACTAACACTTAGCAACCGAAGCGGTATCTAATACCATGGTGCTACAAGCGTACTAGTAAAGTACACATTAACACAATGTATATCCAATATACTTCTATCGACCTTGCCAGCCTTCTCATCTACCAAGTATCTAGGGTAATTCTGCTCCAGTGGCTGTTCTCCTTATTACAGAAGCACTTAGTCTCGGGTTTGGGTTCAACCTTGGGTTTCTTCACTAGAGCAGCAGCTGATTTGCCGTTTCATGAAGTATCCCGTCTTGCCCTTGCCCTTCTTGAAACTAGTGGTTTCACCAACCATCAACAATTGATGCTCCTTCTTGATTTCTACTTTTGTGGTGTCAAACATCGCGAATATCTCAAGGATCATCATATATGTCCCTGATATATTATAGTTCATCACGAAGCTCTAGCAGCTTGGTGGTAATGAGTTTGGAGAAACATCACTATCTCATCTGGAAGATCAACTCCCACTTGATTCAAATGATTGTTGTACTCAGACAATCTGAGCACAAGCTCAACAATTGAGCTTTTCTCCTTAGTTTGCAGGCTAAGAAAATCGTCGGAGGTCTTATACCTCTTGACGTGGGCACGAGCTTGAAATTCCAATTTCAGCCCTCGAAACATCTCATATGTTTCGCGACGTTTCAAAACGTCTTCGGTGCCTCAACTCTAAACCGTTTAACTGAACTATCACGTAGTTATCAAAATGTGTATGTCAGATGTTCGCAACATCCACAGACGACGTTCGAGGTTCAGCACACTGAGCGGTGCATTAAGGACATAAGCCTTCTATGAAGCAATGAGGACAATCCTCAGTTTACGGACCTAGTCCGCATAATTGCTACTATCATCTTTCAACTAAATTTTCTCTAGGAACATATCTAAACAGTAGAACTGGAGTGCGAGCCACGACATAATTTGCGAAGACTTTTTGACTATGTTCAGGATAATTAAGTTCATCTTATGAACTCCCACTCAGATAGACATCCCTCTAGTCATCTAAGTGATTACATGATCCGAGTCAACTAGGCCGTGTCCGATCATCACGTGAGACGGACTAGTCATCATCGGTGAACATCTTCATGTTGATCGTATCTACCATACGACTCATGCTCGACCTTTCGGTCTCTTGTGTTCCGAGGCCATGTCTGTACATGCTAGGCTCGTCAAGTCAATCTAAGTGTTTCGCGTGTGTAAATCTGGCTTACACCCGTTGTATGTGAACGTAAGAATCTATCACACCCGATCATCACGTGGTGCTTCGAAACGACAAACTTTCACAACGGTGCACAGTTAGGGGGAACACTTTCTCGAAATTTTAATGAGGGATCATCTTATTTACTACCGTCGTTCTAAGCAAATAAGATGTATAAACATGATAAACATCACATGCAATCAAATAGTGACATGATATGGCCAATATCATATTGCTCCTTTTGATCTCCATCTTCGGGGCTCCATGATCATCATTGTCGTCGGCATGACACCATGATCTCCATCATCATGATCCCCATCATTGTGTCTCCATGAAGTTGTCTCGCCAACTTATTACTTCTGCTACTATGGCTACCGGTTAGCAATAAAGTAAAGTAATTACATGGCGTTGTACAATGACACGTAGGTCATACAATAAATAAAGACAACTCCTATGGCTCCTGCCGGTTGTCATACTCATCGACATGCAAGTCGTGATTCCTATTACAAGAACATGATCAATCTCATACATCACATATCATTCATCACATTCTTCTTGGCCATATCACATCACATAGCATACCCTGCAAAAACAAGTTAGATGTCCTCTAATTGTTGTTTGCATGTTTTACGTGGCTGCTATGGATTTGTAGCAAGAACGTTTCTTACCTACGCAAAAACCACAATGTGATATGCCAATTGCTATTTACCCTTCATAAGGACCCTTTTCATCGAATCCGATCCGACTAAAGTGGGAGAGACAGACACCCGCCAGCCACCTTATGCAACTAGTGCATGTCAGTCGGTGGAACCGGTCTCACGTAAGCGTACGTGTAAGGTTGGTCTGGGCCGCTTCATCCCACGATGCCGACGAATCAAGATAAGACTAGTAACGGCAAGATAATTGACAATATCGACGCCCACAACTACTTTGTGTTCTACTCGTGCATAGTAACTAAGCATAGACCTAGCTCATGATGCCACTGTTGGGGAACGTAGCAGAAATTCAAAATTTTCTACGCATCACCAAGATCAATCTATGGAGTAATCTAGCAACGAAGGGAAGGAGAGTGCATCTACATACCCTTGTAGATCGCTAAGCAGAAGCGTTCAAGTGAACGGGGTTGATGGAGTCATACTCGTCGTGATCCAAATCACCGATGATCCTAGTGCCGAATGGACGGCACCTCCTTTTCAACACACGTATAGCCCGGTGACGTCTCCTACGCCTTGATCCAGCAAGGGGAGAAGGAGAGGTTGGGGAAGACTCCATCCAGCAGCAGCATGACGGCGTGGTGGTGGTGGAGGAGCGTGGTACTCCAGCAGAGCTTCGCCAAGCACCGCAAGAGACGAGGAGGGAGAGGGGTAGGGCTGCGCCAAGAAGGAGAGGAACTCATCTGTTGGCAGCCCCAAGTCCCCAAGTATATATAGGGGAGAGGGAGAGGTGCGCCCCACCTAGGGTTCCACCCTAGGGGCGGCAGCCAGCCCCAATCCCATCTAGGGTGGCGGCCAAGTGGAGGGGAAGAGGGAGGCGCACCAGGCATGGGCCTTAAGGCCCATCTGCCCTTAGGGTTTGCCCCCTCTTCCCCTTAGGCGCATGGGCCTTGGTGGGGAGGTGCCCCAGCCCACTTAGGGGCTGGTCCCTTCCCACTATTGGCCCATGTAGGCCTCCGGGGCTGGTGGACCCACCTAGTGGACCCCCGGACCCCTCCGGTGGTCTCGGTACACTATCGGTGATGCCTGGAACACTTCCGGTGGCCAAAACCATACTTCCTATATATTAATCTTTACCTCCGGACCATTCCGGAACTCCTCGTGACGTCCGGGATCTCATCCGGGACTCCGAACAACATTCGGTAACCACGTATATCTATTCCCTATAACCCTAGCGTCATCGAACCTTAAGTGTGTAGACCCTATGGATTCGGGAACCATGCAGACATGACCGAGATAACTCTCCGGTCAATAACCAACAGCGGGATCTAGATACCCATGTTGGCTCCCACATGTTCCACGATGATCTCATCGGATGAACCACGATGTCAAGGACTTAATCAATCCCGTATACAATTCCCTTTGTCTATCGGTACGATACTTGCCCGAGATTCGATCATCGGTATCCCGATACCTTGTTCAATCTCGTTACCGGCAAGTCTCTTTACTCATTCCGTAACACATCATCCCGTGATCAACTCCTTGATCACATTGTGCACATTATGATGATGTCCTACCGAGTGGGCCCAGAGATACCTCTCCGTTTACACGGAGTGACAAATCCCAGTCTCGATTCGTGCCAACCCAACAGACACTTTCGGAGATACCTGTAGTGTACCTTTATAGCCACCCAGTTACGTTGTGATGTTTGGCACACCCAAAGCACTCCTACGGTATCCGGGAGTTGCACAATCTCATGGTCTAAGGAAATGATACTTGACATTAGAAAAGCTTTAGCATACGAACTACATGATCTTGTGCTAGGCTTAGGATTGGGTCTTGTCCATCACATCATTCTCCTAATGATGTGATCCCGTTATCAACGACATCCAATGTCCATGGTCAGGAAACTATAACCATCTATTGATTAACGAGCTAGTCAACTAGAGGCTTACTAGGGACATGGTGTTGTCTATGTATCCACACATGTATTTGAGTTTCCTATCAATACAATTCCAGCATGGATAATAAACGATTATCATGAACAAGGAAATATAATAATAATCAATTTATTATTGCCTCTAGGGCATATTTCCAACAGTTGGTTCCTTCCCCTATCCTGAAAATGTATCCAAATCAAAACACCGATTCGTCCACCCTTCACAGTTCTGTATTGTTCTCTAAGTGATTTGGATGTGTGAAGTTCAGCTGTACTGTTCCCCCCGTCCAGTTTGTGTACCTGCTCCATTTTTGTTCCAACTTAGCCCATGTGGTGTGCCAAATCCTGTAACAGACCATGAAGCTTTGCCTCCCTGCTACTGCTACATTAAGTGCTTGCTTCCTCGTCTGCAATTTGGAACCGAGTTAAATAGCTTTTGCTAGAGTTCAGATAATCGAATGACAGAGGTTGCTCTAGAAACTAGAGTAGTAAACTTCAGGCTTCAGAGTGTAGATAACTGAATGTTCATTTAGTCGAACATGCTGGCATCGAGGTTATATAAAGATATTGAGAAGTTCAAAAAGAAGAATTCCATGAAAGTTCAAATTCAAGAAAGAGCGTTATGAAGTACTAGTATTTTATATTACTAAAAAGATTAGTGTGTTTGGTGCATGCATGCTGATTGTGATGTGTCCTATGTGTGCGCGCTCATAGTGTGGGTGTTCGTGTGTTCTCGTGTGTGTTGCGAGCTCATGTGTGCTCCTTGTATTTTTTTTCATTCATGTGCGCTCTGGTGTGTGTTTGTGTGTGTGTGCACGCGCGCGTGTTGCATGCATGCTCCGGTGTGTGTGTGTGTGTAGTTCTATTCAAAACATATTGATGCTAAGGCACAAAAAAGCGGAATGAAAAAATTATTTAGAAATCGATTAATTTCTTTTCTAAGAATAACAGTAAGAAACTCAAATTTAAATAACAAAGAAGTTCGAAGTATATAAAAAACTCAGATTTTTTGCTCGTTACTAAATAATAAAACAAAAAGTTCAAATTTAAAATAAAGGAACAACTAAAAAAACATTTAAAATAGCTTTTCCATGCTTTTAGAAAAGCTAGAAGTTCAAACTGAAATAATGAAGTGATTCGATGTTTATTAAAAAAACTATGTTTTGACCGTTATTAGAAAACTCAGATATCCCTTGTTATTAAAGAATCAATCATGAAGTTCAAATTAAAAAAATCTATCAAATTTGATGTTTCTTTAAAAAATCAAAAAGAACTCTCTACTTGACTTTTTTTAAAATATGAAGTTCAAATTAAAGTAGCACATAAGTTCGAAGTTTATTAAAACCTCGGATTTACATGTTAAAAAAACAAAAAAAACAATGTCATTTTGTGCATTTTCGAAAAGTTTATAAAAAATGGTGTCTCTACATTTTACTAAAAAATTGGAGAAGTTCAAATTTCAATAACATAGAGGTTGAAAATGTTTATTCCAAAACCAAGAAGGTCAAATTAAAAAACGAGCAGTTTAAAAAGTTTGTAAAACATAGATTTGCCCCTATTTTTAAAGATCTAGAAGTAATAATTTAAAAAAGTGAGTTGTTCAATGTTTATTACATAACAAGGACTTTCCCCTATACAAATGAATAACAGCAAAAAGTCCTAATTAAAAAAATAAAGTTGTTTGATGTTTATAAAAATCTTAGATTTTCCCCGATACTAAAGATTAAAACCATGAAGTTCGATTTTAAAAAACAGAGTAGTTCAATGCATATTAAAAACTCAGTTTTCCCTCTTTACTAAATAATACTCCCTCCATTCCCAAATACTTGTCTTTCTAGGCATTTCAAATGGACACAACATACGGATGCGTGTAGACATATTTTAGACTGTAGATTCACTCATTTTGCTCCGTATGTAGTCACTTTTTGAAATCTCTAAAAGAAAAATATTTGGGAACGGAGGGAGTAAAACCAAAGAAGTTCAACTTTTAAAAGAAGAGCTTTGATATTTATTTGAAAAGCTCGGGTTTTTTGTTACAAAAGAATAATAACGATAAGATCTATTTGAAATAACAAAGAAGTTCAATGTTTCTAGCAAAACTCCATTTTCACATTTCTAAAAAGCACACAAAGAAGTTGAAAAAAAGTTAGAGCGGTTCGATGTCTATTAAAAACTCAGATTTTTTTGTTACTAAAGTGAAATAGAAAGAAGTTCAAATTGACAACAGACAGAAGTCACGTGCTGCATGGTGTGTGTTTCATATGAGAAAATACAAGTAAAAAGGCGAAGTCCAAAATTTTGTTGCTTGAAGTTCAAGTGCATGGACAGGGAAAAATCAAAAAGTTCCTCTTGTTCAACAAGTTTCCACAACGGAAGCTCAAATTAAAATAACAAAAAAATGTTTAGAAAAACTAATTAGAAAAAGAATGTGGAGGGGTTCCAATATTTATGACAAAACTAGGATATTTTCATGCTAAAAGAAATAAACCAAGAAGTCCAAATTATAAAATAAGAGAAGTTCAATATTTACAGAAAAACACAGGTTTCTTCGTTACTAAAGAATAAAATTAAAGAAGTTCAAGTTAAAAAAGGAGTTGTTTGATGTTTACGGAAAACTCAAATTCTTTCCATTTCTAGGAGAAATAAAAGTATGAGGTTCAATTTAAAAAATATTTGATGCTTATTTGAAAACATATTTTTTTCTCTAAGAATAAGACTAAGAAGTTCAATTTGAAATAACATAGTGGTTCGAAGTATATAAAAAAACTCAGATTTGTTGCAAGAAGTTCATGTGCACCTCTGTGCACGGTTCAGAATTTATATTGCGGGACGTTCGACCTCCAATTACATGTTTTAAAATGGCAAAAAATGACGTTCGACCTTCAATTTTGTGTAATTCAACGTATACACAAAAATGTGACAGAAGTTCATAGTAAAAACAACGAGAAGTTCAAGTACTGCAAGGAATGTATTTCAGGTGAGAATTAAAGTATCGAGAAATAAAAGCTTAAAAGGTTTGTTGACAGAAGTTCAAGTGCTCTGTCCGGGGAAGTTCAAAAATTCTTGCGAGAGAGGTTCACCTTGTATTTCCATGTCTGAAAACACAATTTTTTTGTGTTTTAAAATAATTCTCTCAATCCACGAAGAAGTTCAATTATTATTTGGGAGCATTTGATTTCAAAAAGAAAATAAAAATTCAAATTATAAAAATGGAGAAAGTTCATGTACTACATGGTGTGTGTTTAATATGTGCAAAATGAATTAAAAGGCAATGTCTAATTTTTGTTGTTGTTATAAGTTCAAGTACTCGGTTGGAGAAAGTTAAAAAAATTGTGAGAGATGTTTGTACAAAAGGAATATTATTTTGTAACACTAACGAATATATGAGAAAATTACAAATGAAAATACGTCACAGAAGTTCAACGTGAAAACAGCAGGAAGTTCAACTACTACACTGAATGAATTTCAGATGTAAAAACTTTTAAAATCGTCGCAAGTATGAAAAAATGATCAACACGGGAAAGTTCTGTGTTTACAATAGCTTTCCATCGGTATATCACTTGCTCAATTACGGTGAGTGGATGGAGAGCTACGAGCAGTGGATGGAGAGCTACGAGCAAAAAAAATCACGTCAAAAACAGAGTGAAGTTCAGGTACACGCGCCGAGAAGTTCAGGTTCTTCACGCGGTGCATTTTCGAAGAATCTATTTCGTGATAAAGGCAGAACGAATGATCTCGCCGTTTTCGAAATTACCTGAAAACGGCTAGGAATCAGAGAAAACCATCAACATCGAAAAGTTTCGCATTTTCTGTAGATTTTCAGCGGTATATTATTTGCGTCATTCCGATAAAGTTTGTAGAAATTATGGGGAAAATACATTTTTAGCCATTTTCAAAATTTACTTAAAACTGAAAGGAATTGGGAGAAATAATATATACAAAAAAGTTTCGCATTTGTTCAAGCTTTCCAACGTCATATCATTTGTTGTTTTCGGCCATACGGTTAAAAAATTAGCTCGAAAATACGAACTCGGGGGAACTTGTATCGTTTTCTAAATTACTTTTAAACCGTTCAAAATTAGAAAAAACTTTTAACATCAAAAAGTAGCGCATTTTCATAAGCTTTCCAACGGTATATTATTTTCCCCAATTGGATTAGTCGTTTAGAAATGGCATCGAAAATATAAACTCGGGTGTTTCGTTTGTGAAATTCTACGATTTTCCAAATTACTCTTTATCGATAGGGAATTAGAGAAAACTTTCAACATGTGGAAGGAGAGGTTTTGCAGCAGCTTTCCAACGCCATATTTTTTGCCTCATTCCGATAAACGGTTTAGAAATGCGATCGAAAATACAATTCATGTTTTTTGTATGAGGAAAAAACAGTTTTCAAAACTGCTCTTAAACCACTTACATTTTGCCAAAAATTTAACTTGGATCATGATACTGGTGTCCATAGCTTTCCAACGGTATATCGCAAGCCCCATTTGGGCAATGTTGGCGGAAGTTCAACCTAGCACTCGGAGAAGTTCAGGTCGAACAACTCAGGCAGTAAAATTGCAAAAAACGTAATTTCATCACGACCCGAGAGCAAAATCCGACAACGAGCGAGATTCCTATTTAAAACCGCTATTTAGTTGTTAAAAACGTTTCTAGATTACACAAACATCATATAAAACATGACTAAACCGAATAATTCGCGGGGGAAGCCACGGTTGTGAAGATAGCCCGAAGGTCGGGTTTGTACAGAGGGAAGTCCATGCGCGTTACTCAGACAGTTCAGGTTGTGATTAGAATATTATTCTGATCCCGTGATCAGAATAGTGTTTATATATATATACACACACACACCAAGCAATCACTCGAGCACGACACCGAGATTTGTTAACGAGGTTCACCGATATGGCTACATCCCCAGGGCCTGACTATGGGCGCTCCTCCCCATGACACCGCTACAATACCGCACCCGGTCGCCCTGGACACCGGCACATGCCGCCGGCTTCCCCTGCGTTCCGGTGCTATTATGTTGGCATAGGTTACATCGTGTGTCTACCCCCGCTATATATGAGAGGCCTAGGATACAAGTGTCCTACTAGGACACGACTCCATATCCTATCTAAACACAATACAACTACAAGTCCAACTGTAACCTACCTTGTACACTATATTCGACACAACTCTAACAAACTCCACCTTGGCGAATATTCTCCACCACCTTTAATTCGTCAATGCGTCAAACTTCCATGTACATTGGACTTGAGTTTATCCCATGAGTACCGCTGCTGCTCCAATAACTCCATGTGACTCCACCTGCAACTTGTAGTCCCTTCTTTTCTTGATCACAGTCAACGCTCAAGCAAAATTAAGTTCCTTGTTACTCTAAGTGCTCCCAACTTCCAGAGTATCAGTCCAACGTCATCACACACTGATCACTGTCCTACGTGAAAGTGAACAACTCACATATTGGGTGTCACACATAAGAGTTACCTGAACTCAACATCACCGCTCCTTTCTTGACCGCCTGTCTGAAACTTGAAGGAATTTCACCGTTGCTTGTAGTCACCCCGAGTCAAATTCGCAGTTGTCTCATCACATGTATGACCACCAGAGCCCTGGACCGTCTCCATGTCCCGTGCATACCGCACGCCTCGCCACTATTACCGCGCCGAGCCTCCGCTGTCCCGGTTGAGTCTCAAGGGTCGCGAACCCACACCACTCAACCCCCACTGCAGAGTACCACCGATCATCACCGACCGATGACGAGTTTCACGCTTCCATCAGACCACTGGGTTCCAGTACGAACTGCGTGTCACTCGCTTTTCCCAGCTGAAATAGGCTTCGATTCTTTGGATCCTTACACCGTAGCCCCTCAATCCAGCTCCACCTTCAACATGACTCCATGGTAGATGATCAGTCCACCCTCGCGCCCCGTCAACTTCAAGCTCCGTGTGCACCGTCTTGAATCAACCCCGTGCCATAGTCTTGTCGAAGTCGCACAAGCCCTCGGGGCCTGCGCCACGTGTTTCCACGCCAAGAAGTCAGTCACCATCGCATCACGCTCCTATGTCCTCGTCGCCGATCCCACCACCGTCTTCTGTACCAACCGACTTGCATCGATCCGTCAGACTGCCTAGTCCGACCCAGCCGAACTCATTCGACTGTATGACACGCTCGAGGCTTCCAAATCGTCTTCTGCGAATTTCCATCCATCACATGATAATTCCATCTTAGCTAACGTGACTTTCCGCAACGCCTTCAAGCATCTCCATTGTGCCAACAAATTTTTCATCCTTGTCTGCCATAACCCAAGGTTTCTAGTTTCGTGAACTTTTCCACCTCAAACCCGGTACCCGTTGACACCATGATTTTGTATACGGCTGACCCGTGAAAAATTAGTCAAGCTTTCCGCGCGATGCCCAAGTACTAGCCTTCGCTTCACGTGAACTTGTCTCCTTGGCTTCTTCTCATGCTAGCTAATTGCTTTGTCCTGCCTCTTGCTTTCAGATGGATGCACACAAACATGGATATGTTTATTTCGGACTCGATCTACTGCTGCCTCTTCGTGTCATGGAGACTCAGTCTCCTTTTTGTCTTCAAACAAATCTCGATCGGTACCTAGCTGTATATGGCCCTGGTCTTGTGCGCCTCCATACGCAAACTCGTTCGTCAACCTGTACGCCCGCTAGTCCTTGCAATAGCACAACAGCCTCGCCTGGGCTTGCTTGCTACTGCACGCATGATCCCAGATTCCCAGCTAGTGGGCCACGTCCTAGCGCACGCCACAGCCCACACGTTCCTAGTACGAGTCGCTCCTGGACCACGCTTCGCCGATCTGCTGCGCTTCCGATTGCTATTCCAGAAAATGCTGACTCCGATCTGTCCACGTCCGCACAAGTCGCTCTACGGCGACCACCTTCATACGAACAACAATGTTGATCCATGTCGAGCACTTCTCATCCTCTAGATCAATTCTGTAGTCTTCTCAAACCTTGCTCATGATACCACTTGTTAGAATAAATCCCAGCGTGCACGCATTATAACCTAGCCTGCGCTTCGGCCGCCCATCGACCCACCGGCTGCACGCGCTAATTAGCCGAAGCGCGGGCTTGACCATAAAATTAACCGTAATGAACTTACGACCAGACCCGTTGTTCTCTGAAAAAATAACAATAGTAACGAGTCACGATCCATGCGCAAGTTAGCATGCCCAATCCCTCCCACGCCTACGCTCGGTCCAGCGTTAATTGGCGATCGTAAAAGAGCCCAGCCTAGCCATTAATTGCTACAATCCAGTAAATTGGGTCTGCGGAAGTAGTAATGATGTTACCACCTAGTAACTGGACATGCAGAAGTAGTAATGCATTACTATCCTGGTCTTACAAGGTTTACCATCTAGTAATTGGACCTGCAAAAATAGTAATGCATTACTACCCTGGTTTACTAGGTTTACCATCTGACTTCATCATAGCGTAGTGATCCGTTACTACATTCAAATTTTTTCCCAACAAAGAGAGCTCTTGTAGTAATGCATTACTACCCCGGTTTGTCTAGCTTTACCATCGACTCCATCATAGCGTAGTAATCCGTTACTACATGCTAGCAAGGTTTTACGCTTAGGGCTCCAACCAACGATTACTAAGTGTCTCGTAAACAATCCACGTCCATTATCATCCCTACTATTCCCGTTACTGCCAATAAATAGTCACCACAGAGACGGAATACATCCGACGAAGCATGGTAATAAAATTAATTGTGTTACTTTTTCTATAAAGCTCATTACCCTCAACCAGAATAGCGGTGGAGCACAGCCTTCTCTGCGAGACCCACGCGCCTAATTAGGAGCGGCCGGAGCGTAGGCTAAGAAGAATGCGCGCTCGCTTACTATAGCGCAGCCGTGTATATATATAGGGTGGGACTATTTAGAAACCCCCCTCTAGAGTTCCTAAATAAGCTTATTTAGGAACCACCCCCTCCTAACTTGTTTCTTTTCCCGAAGGGAGCGAGCGAGCTCGGGTCTGCAGGCCATTTGCATCATTCCGATAAACTTTTCAAAAATTACGATAAAAAATAGTGCGAAAAAACGATGCCAGAAAAAGTTCGCCCGGCAGTTAACTAGTATATGACGCACAGTTAGCTTATCTGTTTTCGAGAAGTTAGGAACGGTTCATGAATAGCTTATTTAGGAATGACAGTTAAGTGGGCGAGTTGTGGAAGTTAACTTGAATACTTAACTGCCATGCGCCCTCAAGCAGTTAGCGTGACCTTGGCCAAAAAAAGAACGAAAGAAAAAAAGTTGATATCTTCAGTCAAGCAGTTCACTAGTTCTTAACTGCCGCAGTCCCGACAGTTAGCTATTTCAGGCCCTGCGGTTGGAATGACCCAGGGAAAATAATAAAAAATAAAAAATTAGTACCTTCAGTCCTGCAGTTAACTTGTTGTTAACTGCCGCAATCCTCGACAGTTAGCTATTTCAATACCGGCAGTTAGCTTGATCCGGGAAACCAGGAAAAAAAAGTGTCTTAATTCGCTGTAGTTAGCTTGGTCGTCATACGTCAGTTAGCTATTCCGGTCGGGCAGTTAGCATGTACTATAGCAGTTCAAAAAAAATGACAATATAACAAAGTTTTTTATAATGTTAGTCCAATTTTTCTTGCATATGGCAGTTAAGTGGGCGAGTTGTGGAAGTTAACTTGAACACTTAACTGCCATGCGCCCTTGAGCAGTTAGCATGACCTTGGCAAAAAAAAGAACGAAAGAAAAAGGTTGATATCTTTAGTCAAGCAGTTCACTAGTTCTTAACGGCCGCAGTCCCGGCAGTTAGCTATTTCAGGCCCTGCAGTTGGAATGACCCATGAAAAAAATAGTACCTTCAGTCCTGTCGTTAACTTGTTGTTAACTGCCGCAATCAACAACAGTTAGCTATTTCAATACCGGCAGTTAGCTTGATCCGAGAAAACCAGAGAAAAAAGTGTCTTAAGTCACGATAGTTAGCTCTGTCGTCATACGTCAGTTAGCTATTCTGCTCGGGCAGTTAGCATGTACTGTAGCAGTTCAAGAAAAAATGACAAAAATATCGTTAGTTTTTTGAAAACTACTCTTAAACCATGGCGAATCTGAAAACGAGTTCTATATACCAAAGTTCGGGCTAATCCATAGCTTTCCAATGGTGTATCATACGCATCATTCCGACAAACGGTTTGAAAATTTCTTTCACAAAAACACCGAAAACGTGTTTGAAGAATTTCTAGTTTTTTGAATTTTGTTTAAAAAGTGTAAGGATTTTGGGACAACGATCAACATACAGAAATTCCGCCTATTCAGTAGCCATCCAATGCTATGTCATTTGCATCATTCCGATAAACGGTTCAAAAATTACGATAAAAAATAGTGCGAAAAAACAGTGCCAGAAAAAGTCCGACCGACAGTTAACTAGTATATGACGCACAGTTAGCTTATCTGTTTTCGAGCAGTTAGGAATGGTTCCTGAATAGCTTATTTAGGAATGGGTTGCAGAATAGCTGGGATATGTGTGTGTGTGTGTGATTTTCTATGAAAATGAATTGATATAAGAAAAAAACAGAATTAATGTCTATTTGGTGCAGATGGCAAAGAGCCAGCAGCCTTTGCCATCTGCCAGCAAATGGCAAAGAGCCATGCCCTTTGTCGTCTGCTGGCTGATGGCAAAGCCTTTGTATCTTTGCCGTCAGCCTGCAGACGGCAAAGAAGCCTTTGCCCTAGCCTGTTCAGCCGGACGTCTTGCCGTCTGCTGGCTGACGGCAAAGGTCTTTGCCGTCCGCCATATTCCTGGTTCCTGTAGTATTGTGCTCTGTTGGATGAAACATTGGGGGGCTCCCTCGCAGGTGTGGCGTTCGATAGGAAAGAGATATCCTACCGGTGGGTTTCATCAAGAGAATTGGACCCGTTCATCTAGAAATATCTGGCATGATAATTGGTTGCCTAGAGACTACAAGCTCTGTCCTATATGTGCCCGATCAGAAAATCCACCATCTCTTGCGGAGGAGTTGATAGATCCAACAACGAGGTCTTAGAATAGGAATGTTTTATCTGAGCATCCGAGGGGAATGCTGCAAAAATTAATGTTGACGGCGGGCTTTCCTGCCATGGTACTTTGGGTGTGGATGCGGCTGTTTGCAGGGACACTTAGTTTTCTGATGGTGTTGTTGATCCAACAAACTTAGAAATACAAGCCTGCAACGAGGAACTCGCGCTTGCCCCGGATCTTAATCTTCAAAGGTTGGTGATTGCCTTTGACCGCTTGGAGGTTATAACGAATATCAATAAGGGAGCGGCAACCTCCTACGCGACGGTGTTGAATGAGATCAACCATAGAAGCAAGGAGTTCGCTCGAGTGTACGCAGAATCGTATGAAGGACCATATATGTTGTGTATTTAAATGTACTAGTAATAATGTACGTACAATGCACGTTTATATTAGGTAGGATATTAATTGCATGTTATATTAGATAAGATATATATGTTGCACGTTGGTATTTAGTAAAATATCAATTATTTTTTCGCGGGAATGGTAAGATATTAATTACATGATAGATTTCAAGGGATAGCATTGAGTCAAAACGTATTTATAACCAATGGCAGTGGGTAATTAGAGTGTTAAACGTGTTTGGTGCTCAACATTGAAGCGGCTTGAACCGCTAGATAACATGATTTGACAGTCGAGATGGTATGGATCTTCCCATTTAGATCTTTTTATATTGACTAGTCTATACCAATATAAAAAGACCCAAAGGGGCAGATCCAACTGATCTCAGCCATCGAAATAAGTTAATCCAACGATCTAGACTGCTCCAATGGCGAGCGTTAAACATGTTTAACATGCAATTAATATCATACCAAATATTACACTAATCACATGATTAACACATAAATAATAGCATACCTAAAATCCACGTGCAATTAATATATTGCTTAAATATTTAACGTGCGTTGCACGTGTGTATTTACTAGTAATAATAAACGTGCAATGCACGTTTATATTAGGTAGGATATTGGTTGCACGTTATATTAGATAAGATATATCTGTTGCACGTTGGTATTTGGTAAAATATCAATTATTTTTTTGCGGGAATGATAGGATATAATTATATGGCAGATTTCAAGGGATAGCGTTGAGTCAAAATGTGTTTATAGCAACGGCGGTGGCGGGTAATTAGAGCGTTAAACGTGTTTGGTGCTCAACATTGGAGCGATTTGAACCGCTAGATAACATGATTTCACAGTCGAGATGGTTTGGATCTGTCCATTTGGATCTTTTTATATTGGTATTGATAGTCAACGTGTATGTGTAATGCACGTTAATTTGGAAGTATATTAAGTGCATGCGGATATTAAATAGGATATTATTTGCGTGTTATTACGTGATTAGCACTATATTTGACATGAAATTAACTGCACGCTAAACATGTTGAGCGCTCGACATTGAAGCAGTCTAGATCGTTGGATTGACATGATTTGATGCCCGAGATTAATTGGTCTGTCTCTTTGGATCTTTTTATATTGATATAGATATAGATATAAGTACCATATATTGGAGTGGTTTTTAAGTTCGGAGACTTTTCTGTTACGCGCCAGCGAGTTCAGGGACGATCGTTGGAATTTTGTCTCTTTTCATGCATGGTTATGGTCCTGTTTGTCAACCTTTGCTGGGTCGTTCAACCACTTTGATCTACCAAAGCCCAGTTGGGACCTACTACACAGTTTGGTGGCAGAATCAAATCCTGAAATCGCTAGTACGAGAGTACTTTTGTATGTCGCCACCTTGAACAGACCAATTATTTGGTTCACATGTACTCCCTCCATTTCAAATTACTTGTCATGGTAACCACAACGAGTAATTTGGAACGGAGGGAGTATTCTTTTAGTTTGTTCGGTTCCATACTTGCCAGCATTTGCATACTTGTTCCTCCACAGTTGCCATGGATATATTGTTATGAAGTACTAGCAGCTTAATAAGGTTGTCTACTTGTTCCTCCACAGTTGCCATGGATATATTGTTATGAAGTACCAGCAGCTTAATGAGGTTGTCTAGCACATTGATCTTTTCGCCGTTACTTCAGCAGGGTAACAGCTAAATGAAGTTAGCAACTTCAACCAAACCAAGAACTTTATTCTCTGCTTAACAAGGGCATGAATTAACTAGGGTATTGAACACCAGTAGCTTCATATGTGTAGAAGAAGAACTGAAAAAAAAAACCAGATTTACTGCAACCAGAGACTTCTCCAACAGGCGATAATAAACATAATGTTGCTACAACATATATGTCTTGCCACGGTTGACAAAGGAAAATCACATATGATATTTATTAGAGACGGTGGCTGGCTGCCCATGAAGGCAGGGGCTTATTAGTGATCCTCGTTGGTGTCATCATCATCATCTTCCTCTTCTCATTCAATTGTCGCGAGTCTTCACGTTCTCCGGAGTCTCAAGGAGGACCATAGGTGCGCTATGCTCACAACCATGCGGGGTTCTTAAGCGCGGTGACGACCGCCTTGACTTGTAGGTAGTTCTTCAGGCTGTCAATGCCCTTCTCCCTACCGATGCCGCTCATCTTGTATCCGCCGAAGGGGATCGCCGCGTCGAAGATGTCGAAGCAGTTCACCCAGACAGTCCCGGCCCTGAGGGCACGCGTCAAGGTGTTGGCCGTGTCCAGGTTGTTGGTGAAAACACCTGCGGCCAATCCGTACTGGCTTGCGTTCGCCCTCTTGATCACCTCGTTGAGGTCACTATTGAAAAAGAACAATTGTTACTTGAGAGTTTTGGTTTCGATCTTGGTTACTTGGATAATGTTCAGAGTTTTTATGAAATACTCACTTGAACTTGAAGATTGACTGAACAGGCCCAAATATCTCCTCTTGGGCAATCTTCATGCCATCCTGAAACAACCATATGATAAACGTTAAGCACATGTTGTTACAGGTGGTACAGACAGTAAGAGAATTTGTGCTAATATACTATCTTGTGGTAATATCAACTAGTTAAGCAGTTCAGCTCACCTGCACATCTGAGAAAATTGTTGGCTGGATGTAGTAACCTTTGTCACCCAACTTGTCACCACCCGTCACAAGGGTGGCTCCACTGTCCACACCCGACTTAATGTACCGCAAGATCTTCTTGAATTGCTCGTCATCAATCTAGAAGCCAAAGGAATTTGCAAGGTTAGGTCATCCTAATTACTGCTTAGCTTCTAGAAGGAAATGTGGACGTTGCAACAAAGCTAATTAATTAACCTTCGCACATAAGAAAATGTTTAAATTACACTGGTTAGGGAACAACATGTGTACCTGAGGACCCTGCTCAACACCTTTCCTGAATGGATCACCAACTACACGCTTCAAAGCGCGAGCCTTGGACTTCTCAACAAACTCATCATAAACACGCTCATGTACGAAGGTGCGAGACCCAGCGCAACAGCATTGTCCCTACAAGTCCACAATGGAGATAAAAGTGTTCAGAGGAAGGGAAAAAAAGTGGTTGAATATACTTTATCTAATATCATGTTTATTTTGACATAAATTCCAATACACACCTGGTTAAAAAACAGGGCAAAATGCGCAAGCTCAACGGCTTGGTCAATATCCGCATCATCCATGACGATAAAAGGAGATTTGCCTCCTAGCTCCAGTGTCACTGGCTTAAGATTGCTCCGTGCAGATAGCTCAAGAATAACTTTCCCAGTATCGGTTGATCCAGTGAATGCAATCTGCATAGAGTATATGCTTATTATGAGAAAATTGAATTTCATATTTGGACCGTACAAACATGCATACTGCATAAGTTTTCTGGTCACTCTCAATAACGCGAAAATTATAGAATGTGTAGGTTTACCTTGTCAACATCCATGTGGCTAGCAAGAGCAGCCCCAGCAGTAGGACCGAAACCAGATACGATATTCAGGACACCTTCGGGTAGTCCAGCCTATTTAATCATGCAAACTCTGATCAGTTAAATTCAGTAAAACTTGCAGGATCATACAGATTCTTACTTGTAGACTAGTAAAACGTCAAACACAATATGCTAGTACAGCCTTAGACAGAATGACAGATATACGTTGGTATCCTATACTAAAGTGAGGATGAATTGCTCGCTACATTGGCAAATAACTAAATTAGCAACTGAATGCACTGAAATTTGAATCATTTGGATCTTGGATAGTTTATAAAAACAGCTATGCATTTTATAACTATGCAGCAAAGCAACTTTTGTATAAAATACCATTGAGCTTTCAGAGATCACTCAACACGTACAGTGGGTAACGCATTTGTTATATCAGCTGTTCCAAAAGGTCCAAACTAATCCCCACACCTTCTAATCCCGGTACTACGCAATCCAACAACAACCCACTTTGATATTCAAAAAGGTTATCAGATAAATCAAATCCCATTTTAACCATGGTAAATCCAATAACTGTTAGAATAACATGAAATAACTAGACATAAATCTCCTTAGCAAATAAAAAATTATGAAATGGTCATGCCACCAACCTCATGCAACAGCTTAGAAACATAGAGGGCAGATAGAGGAGTTTGTTCAGCAGTCTTGAGAACAATAGTGTTACCACAGGCCAAAGCAGGGCCAACTTTCCAGCCATACATCAAAAGTGGGAAGTTCCACGGGATGATCTGACCCACGACACCAATCGGCTCGTGCAGCACCTGTACATGGTGAGGGCCATCAGCCGGTACGATGAGACCATGGATCTTGTCAGTCCAGCCTGCATATTTCAGCAGAAATGGCATCTTTGTTAGTCATGTATGGAGTTTAACTTCTTGGCTAGGTCTATCTATTACTGTCAGGATGTAAGCTGCTCTCACCTGCATAGTACCGCATAAGCCGAGCAAGCATTGGCACTTCGATGTGGGCAGCTTGCTCATAGGGCTTCCCGTTGTCCCACGTCTCCAGTGCAGCGATATCATCATTGTGTTTCTCTATCAAATCAGCAAACCGCAGAAGAATACGGGATCTCTCCTGTAGAGGAAAATTTGCAGCAGCCTATGAGCATCATCACCCCAGACTATGAAACTACAACAGGAACAGAACTGCCAAGCTGAAGTGCTTACATAGGCAGTCATCCTGGGCCATGGCCCTTCATCGAATGCCTTGCGGGCAGCGACAACCGCACGGTCAACATCTTCGGCATCTCCTTCGGCCACGCGGGCAATCACCTCCCCGGTGCGAGGGTCCACAGTCGGGAAAGTTTTACCTGATTACATGCAGATGCACATTGTCAGTTGACTGAGCTCATACAAAAACATGATGGTGCGTGAAAAAAAGCATGAGAAAACAAAAACTGAAGCCTATAGGGTTCCAGTTTATGGGCCTATACTGCTCAAGCAGAGCTGAAGCTCACCGAACTGGCCCCATGGGCCCAGCCTCATTAGCAGCTCAGCTGAAGTAGCTTACCAGATGCAGCATCAACGAATTTGCCGTTGATAAGGAGCTGTGTCTCGCCCACTTGGACAGAAGGCGAAATGGGCTCCTCTGCTGCTGCCGCAGTGCCGAACCTCTGAAGGAGTCCTGGCAACAATCCACGTGCACCATCTGCAGCCAGAGTTAATAATGCACATACAGTAAGTGGCAGTTTGAGAAATGTGGGAACAGATGAGGTGATTTCCTGATAAACAACTATATTCACTCATGTCCACATATTATGGTTGGATCTGATCTGGTGCCAAAACAAATGTAAAACTGAAGATGGCGTGGTGAATGCAGATTTGGTATCAGGTTTGGCGACGAGCAAAATGTCATGTTTTAGCCCTTATATTCATAATTGTGGAAAACAAGTTTGCACTACATTGCTCCGTATGTAGTCACTTGTTGAAATGCCTAGAAAGACAAGTATTTAGGAACGGAGGGAGTAGTTAACAAAAATATTTTTTTTCCTCCCGGTAATGTATGACCAGAAAAATAATAATACCGTGGAAAAATACTACAGTCCGGCTGCATTTTCTGGCGATTTCTTCTAGCTCCTTGAAAAATGCACCACAGATTTTTATCTACGGCGAAGGAGCAGCACAGAAAATGGACAGAAGATCATGACCTCAGTTTTCCACTGCTCCGATAACGACCGGGAGAAAAACAAGCAGATATCCTATCATGTCGGGCAAAATCTTATCTCCAAAGGAAAAACGATAGACAGAAAAGTCCAAACCGCTGCCCACAACTCGGCCCACTGATGACAGCGAGCGAGCCAAAGGAACACGCGCGCTACTTGGACGCAAGCGCAAAAGGCTCCATTAGCCGAGAAATAGGTGGCGCAGAGCGGACGTCACATTTGATTCAAGAGCTAGGAGGATACGCATTCGCTTTTTCTCCCTGAAGACGGGGACTGCTAAAATCGCATTCGGATGCGATACGCCACAAGATCATTGTTTCCTCCGGATGAACCAACCAAGGAAAGTTGTTAAATACTGTATTTGAGACCTTTCAATCAGCAGACATGAAAGAATACTAATTTACTAACTGGTGGTGCCACGGGTAGCTAAGCGTGGGTATCGTTAAACTAGTGACAATTATCGGAGGGGGCAGAAAGCAGGCGCCACAGAAGAGCTCCCTGAGATTCGGATCATCGGGTGAGCCTGCGTGCCTGGATCTGAAACAAGGCCATGCCAAGAACGCGAAAGGAGGGACTACGGGCACCAAACCAGTCACAGAATCCTACTGGTGCCGCTGCAGTCTGCAGATACGGAGGGAATAATCACGGACCTGGAGCAATGAATTCACGCACCTGCCCTGCGGAGCGCGGAGGGGACAGCGGCGGGCGACGCTGCGGGCCTGGCGAGCAGGCAGCGGGAGGCGAGCGAGGAGGCGGCCCTCCTCGTGGCGGCAGCAGCCATGATGATCTCGCGGCGGAGGCGGGAACAATTTATTGGTCTGCGCCGGATCGGCAATCAATTCTTTTTCCCCTCCTCCTCTTGGCTCAGTAAATGGGAGGGCGTCCCCAGCTGCGTGGGAAGAGTAGTGGGGACTGAGGAGAGAGGGGGAGCAGTGATGGTGGCGGCTGGGATTTGGGTTGCTGCTGAGACGAGAGCGAGGGGGTTTAATAGGCTCGGATGTGGACTTTGGGAGGATATAATAGGGGCACTTCTGTTTTTTTCTTTTTGTGGTGGGTAGGAGGGGTTCCAGCGAGGAAAGAAAATTCCTGTGCGCAAGTGAGAACGAATGATTGGTCTTTTTCCCGTAAAAATGGGTGG